>NC_136706.1:17729009-17863023 GCF_947650265.1 Symphodus melops
TGCTGAGTGTGAGTCGCACATGAAATGTTTTATCAAACCAATCATGGAGGGGCTCCAGTGATACGAGAGGGGGAAAAGCATCACTAAACAGCCATCATGCTACTTTCTTCAACATAATAAGCAAATTCATCATGTCATTAACCATTTTTTTCATAGCACAGTACACTAGAACGAACACAGAGAGGGATGAAGGAAAAACTGAAAACTGAGCAAGAAGCTTAAATTATTTAGATTTTCATCGTTTATCTGAGATAAATGTATTTTTGGTGAATAATGACAGAGCAGCACATCGATTTTACACAGCTTCACAATCAATATTGCAATAAATCCTCTTTACAAGTTTGCAGCATTGATAAATGTCAATTAGTCAAACATCAGCAGTGCATCAAAGCATGAAATTGTACATTTTTAATTCTTTTGTGAACAATAGTCGTCTCCGCAGAATATAATAACTATTGCACTGCAGTTTCTGCTGCATCACTGTGTTTTTAAAGTTTTCACAGTTTCTCTTTCACAATGATAAACTGCATTTTGTGCTGCCAAGGCGAAGCTCAGAGGTGAATCATAAAATCAGTGCAATACACAAACTCAAGGACCCAGCTCTTTCTTCCCTTCGTGTCTCTTTTTATTAAAAAACCTTTTCTTGTCTTCATCTTTCTCAAGTGTCCACACTACCTTTGCAAAACCACACAAACTCACATTTCTGCCTTTTGATAAAAAAAAAAAAGTCAAGGTGCCTCTACCTTGAGTGTGATTTAAAACTGTTGCCATGGAGTTACCTCTTTTCTTAAAAAACACTTGTCCTGTGATTGGCAGCCTTGTTCAGTCCAAAACTAAAATTCTAATGCACCTCATATATCATCTATAATATTGTGATGTAGATCATATACTGGGATTATTCAATGGTGTAAGGTCACAATTACATCACATGTATTAACAGAGGGGAAGGCTGATTGTTAACTTTACTCTTTTCACCAGAACCAAACACAAGCCCCCAACTACTGCGGTGAAAGAAGATCTCTGGGTAAATGATTTTTTTCGCTTGTATCATTTTGTTTACATGTTTGTTTTTTACAAATTTTGATCTATTTACATGTTTTAAGGTGTGCTGCCATGTGATGGATGCATCTTAGTAATATGATCACAACAACTTGTCAAAGGTCATATATTGAAGAAAAAAAAACAGTCTCATATTGCTATTTATTGCTCATCCTTCACAAGGTTTACTCAGAGCCACATCATCCTCTAAGTTCTCTTCTAACACAAAACAACCTTTACTGGATACTTGAAAAAAAAAACGCAGTTTAGAAATGTTTCTATTAGTCAGTTGGGCTGCCTGCTGGAAAAGTAGCCACTTATTTTAAAGTAACTATTATCATTATGATAACTATAACATTTTAAGTTGAAGTACCTTTGCACTTCTTCACACTGGATGGGATCTTCCGACTAAAGGTCGTGGGTGGTCGTAACACACATAAAGAGCTGTTTAAGCCTCCACCTCATCAACAATGTGCATTTGTTGACAAGTTGGAGGTGTCGGAGTGCAACACACAAGAACAAACCATGTCGACAGACAAGGTACAGTAATATTATTGGGTGTTTCCCAAATATGACACTACAGCTCGTTAATTGCAAACAGTTTGCAAGTGCAGTTACATTTCAGGCCACAAGCTTCAGGTTTGCATCTGTCAGCCGCTGTAGTGTATCCCTTAAAAGTACAGACGTCTCTCTCTCTCTTTCTCTTTCTGCACACTACTATTATCTAAAATTGCTATTAACTCCACCTCAGTTGTCAGTTAACTTCACTTACTTTTAAGCCACATTCTGTCTCACCTGGTACTGCAGCTGTGAGTGACAGCTGGCCTCAATATCTACTGTATAGAGCCCTGTACTCAATATATAGATAATCAGTTCAATGTATTGTTGTAAACAATAAATTAGTATTTTAAAATCTCGATCTTATATACAGTATATTACCCCATCCAACATTTTTTAAAAATTATCTATATGCATTTGTTTTGCATACCTCCATAAAGTATGTATAAATGGGCCAATAATGAGAAGAATGCAACAGATCTATATTGCTCAACCTTGGCAAACCAAAAATATTATTCTAAGATGTTATGTAAGATAGCTACTAAGTTAAATCATAAAATCACCTTACAGTGTCAGACATTAAGGAAACATGGTATGCTGAAGTGCTGGCTCCTCTAACAACAATTCAGCAGCCAGTAAGTCCTCCTCCCCAGTGTTGATTGTGGTCCGGAATGGTCTGTATTTGTTTGCTCCAAACCCCTCCGCTTGCCAGGCTGGTAAACCAACAGGTGTCGCACAGATGCTTAGGAAAAATGCAATTACATTATAACACAGCGATTTCAAGACCGATGTAGAGCTGGCTAAACACTGAACCCTTAGACCACGACATCAACTTTTAGAAGGAAGGGACAGGGGACAGTTTCTTCAATTTAAACTGCAGCACTAATTTTAAACACTAGGTGTCAGAGTTACATGTTTGCTCCTTTAAAAAAGAATATCTGAATAGCTGACAAACATGCATAGGATTTACTGTGGGATCATCCTTTACAAGCATCATCACAGGAGGTCTTTTGATCCATTGTTAACAAAGAGTAATGCAGTGCTAAAACACATTCCCCACAAACGCTTACTGTTTTATTGTTCAATTTCATTACCCCAATCCTGCAGTGGATTTAAATTAACTTAGTATATTCACCAGCATTCCATGTGTGAGGTATGCATATGATTGGGTTTGTAATCACACTTTGACGATAATATAACTCAAAGCATTTGTGATCATGAAAGCGGTGTCTCAGAGGAATCCATTCCCAATGAATGCTCTGAGAATAATATCTAAATTCTCATATACTATCACTAACCCAATGGCCCTCCTGCAGTAAGAACAGACAGAAAGCAAATGTACAGTTCGAGTTCTAGTCTAATGGTCTGATCCAATAGTAAATATGTTGTAATTGTGTTCTACAGAGGATGTTTCCATGTTAAATTGATCTTTGTGATTGTATGCTACTTAAGAGTCACATAATTATCACCATGTTTTTTCTAGCACTAATATGTGACCCTATAGCCTCTCAAGAGAAAAGTTCATCCTCTTAGTCTTTTGCCCTCTCCACTTTTCAGAAAATGTGTGCTCACACAGGCTGTTTGTTTTGTTTTTTTTTGTTTTTTACCTTTGTGACATGATAAAGGTTAGTAACCCCTCCCCCATGTGGGTGACACTCCCAAAGCTAGGTGTTTGTTTTGCCCTCTGAGTCTGCCTTCTCACTCTAAGCAAAATTAGATTAGAGTGAGAAAATTCAATTCATTTCATCATATTTAGTTGTCTATCTGTGCTGAAGATGGTCCAATGGGGAGGAACACCAACGTCCAACATGGAGATGTGTTATCCGACTCTGAGTTAAACAACGTAATGTTATGAAGGGAAAGGTGTTTGTTTGTCTTCGTTAATAATACCAAAGAAAAATTACCTGAAGGAAACAAATCAAAGTAAATAACCTTCAACAACAAGTTGCTTACATTTTTTATCACAGATGTCTGTTTCTATAGAAACAACTTATGTTAAAGGATTTAAAGTACATTTTTTCGATGTCATTACTTTATTTTACAGTACTTGCGATTTTTTTTCAGGAGATGACAGGCAGCAAAGGCAATTGCTATTTGTTTGTAACCCTCAATCAAGAACAAATGAATAACAAATAAAAACTGTAAAGCTTTTGAAAGTCACTCAGAGAAAGTGAAAAACAAAGACTCAACATCCTCTCTCTCTCTCTCTCTCTCTCTCTCTCTCTCTCTGTCTCTCTCTCTCTCTCTCTCTCTCTCTCTCTCTCTCTCTCTCTCTCTCTCTCTCTCTCAAAAAAAAACAAAACACCACTCCAGGCGAGTGTTCAGAGTGTCTCTTCTATTGTGATAACGTCACTCTGTAAACTGATCTGAAGAGGCAGGGAATGTCTTGCAGACAAGACATTCCACACAACACTACGGATGAAAAATAGTTGACTGAAACTGAGAGGATCATAACAATTGAAAAGACAAATTGTAGTATTGAGAAAACGAGTGGGGTTTTTTTTCGTTTTTGTTTTTTTTCGTTTAACCAATATAAGGATGCAGAATCAGATAAGACCCAAGGCAGTTTCAGGATCCCCCCCTCCCCCCATGATTTTTTTTGCCTGAGCCCAGTGAGGTCTAAGCACTCCACTCCCACCCTGTAAAGTTTATCTTTTACTGGACTATGCAGTCATTTGAATGGAGTACTTGGCTAGGAATCTTGACATTAAATCTTGTGTTCTAAGTGTTTTATTCTTAATTGTAGTTTAAATCCACCAACAAGACATGCAGGAATCTGGAGAACAGGAGTTCAATATAAATGTCAGACTGAGAGAAAGCGTCGCCTATGTGTTAGTTTGAACTAAAGCATAAAAGTTTGTATTATCTCACTTAAGACAGGTAAGGTTTATACTTCAGAAAAACAGAGGCAAGTTCACAAGCCTTGAAATTCAACTTATCGTGGTTGCCATGGCGCTGCAGGCAGTCATAGCTAATTGCTTCGCTTGAGTAAAAAGCAGGGACATATGGGAGCAGACTCAGACTGGCAGCAGTCAATAATGAGGGGACAGGAGGACTGGTTAAACAGAGATAGGGAAGCTGGAGCTCGAATTCTGAATTTGTAAATATTCAGAAAAACTCTGCTGTTTTCCTTCAGATTTCTACATTATGAATCAACGATTTTTATTGTCCTAGTCCTTCTTCTCCTCTAAGGATAGTGGATTTTATATGCTAATTGAATGTTGACTCAACGGTATTTCACCATTGAGGCAATAAAAACGCTGCACTAATTTTCTTGTCAATACAAAAGCAGGACTGTAATGCGGTCTGTTATCACTAGATGGTGCAAGTGTATCAGACATGAGACCCTCTGTCTCTCATTGGCAAGTGGAGCAATGGCTGAAAAAATAACCCATCCCTTTTCACTGTTACATTGGATGAAAAATGACTGAGATCAAGGCTCTTCATAGATTGCGAAGAGATCACAACAAGACTGACTGATGAACACTTAAAGACTATTTGAGTGGGTACACTCAGGCATACCTCTCTCTATAGTGAATTGAGTTCAATGCAGGTAATCCAATTTACTTTTAAAAAGACTGGATGTACTTATTAAGCACGTGAAACATGAATGCTTGTAAGAGGCTGATTCAGACAGTAATAATCGAGAGGATGTGAAACAGCAATATGTAGACACGGACGATAAGTGACTTCATTTTCTCAGAAAGCTTCAAGAAAATAACTATTGAGGTTGTCTTGGACCTTGATGTGGATTTTCAGAGAAATGTTCTTATTATGTGGGCTATAAAATGTACTTACCTTGTGAATGGAGGTGATTTCATACACTGTAAAATGTAGTAACGTTTTCTTTGGACTCTGATGGAAATCTAAGAAGTTTGTAAAGCATTTGAAACCTGTACAAAAAAGTAGCTTAATTTAGCTGGTTGATTTGGTTTTGTTTGCCGTGTGCATAAACGTGTATAAATAAGCCATTTGAAGCAGGTCGCTCTTGACCACATTTTTTAGCTTTCAGATGTAGAGAGGTTGGCAACCCCTTGAGAGATGAGATTTCATCCACAGAAGGGTCTTGGGCAGAAAGAAGAACTATCACATGAGTGAGTATATATACTGGGGATTGGATCTTAGCAGAAGTGCTTACTCTGGGATTATGTACCAAATCTCAGGTGCATTAGTAAGACTCCCGTGTTGTAGCTTATTGCCAAGCTGTGTGTGTCACTGCCACTAAAGAACATTTACTTAAGCTTATACTCAAAGTCATACTTAAAGTAGGTAAGCTATCTCTTTGATGTTTTCCGTAAGTTTAGTTTTTTTTTTTTCATTCCACTCTCTACACTCTTTCTGGCTATTTCTTTTTGCTATTTCTGGAGCAAAAATGTT
The DNA here is from genome assembly GCF_947650265.1 of Symphodus melops. Lineage (NCBI taxonomy): Eukaryota > Metazoa > Chordata > Actinopteri > Labriformes > Labridae > Symphodus > Symphodus melops. Next base: position 17,734,983 of record NC_136706.1, read on the forward strand.
CTTTTTTTAACCATCACATTACCATAATAATGACACAGCGAGAGTTTCTGCACATTTCCCATCACATTATAAACGTGAAGCAAAACTATTAGATAATCAATAAAGATAGAAGATTAACACAAAAGGAAGGCAACTCTTTTGTTAATACTTGTCTTTTTTTTTTTTTTTATAAACAGTTATATTACAGCAGTGTATCCAACTTTTCCCTTGTCCTTTAAAATGTTCTGTTTTCAGTTACACATTTTTTTAAGGCTTTTAAAGATTACTGTATTATAAAAAATGATTTGTGACAAAGCAGTAAATGACAAAATCTCTCTTCGGCTGTCATATTGAATATAGGTTGTGGTGTCAGCTCTTCAAATTGATTCCTCGACATTTTATAATTAAGACAAACCTTGTGCTGTATTTAAATGGCCATTAGATGGTGCTATTTGCCAATTGAAAAAGAAATGTACTGCCTAACTTCCAAAACCCTCATAAAAAGTCCAGACCTTATTAGTGCCACATGTGGTACCTGTTATTGTACACGGCCATTTGCCAAGGCTGGTAAATGGCAGCTGCATGGCACACCTATATGCATGTATTAATTTTCTTCTCATTTCTATGTTATGCTTTAATCATAGCAAAATTCAGTTGTTTTGATTGTGCACAAAAGTCCACTTCCTGAAACCATAAAATATCAATAAATACCATTAAATAAATTTATGTAATCAATATAATATTGATTACATAAAAGTAATCAAAACTGTTAGGAGCGGGGCGAAAAACTCCAACTTCTACTGTATCTGTCACAGATGAAGGCTGCAGATCCATTTCTTGGTTACATTCAATATTGAACGTTTACAAAATGACTTCATAGAACAGAGAAGTCATGTGAAGAAGTTTTCAATGGTCATCAATGTTACGAACACATAACGACACACATAATGACACATTATGATGTGGGCTAATGGAGGACCTTTTGTGTGCGTATAATACTGTAACTATATCGCAGAAACAGAATTTAGATTTACAGTATGTCATGTGCAGGTGAAATGCAGAAACAAATTCCCCTCTTCTTTTTCAAAACTTAACAGCACCGCTATGTGGATTTAATCCATGCCCCTGAAAAAACCTCCCCTGATCCTTATGTTTGAACATATGGCTATCAATTAGATGCTTTTTTCGACCTGTGTGTGTCGAAGTGTTTATTTCTTGCTGATCTGCTCCCTAATTGCTTGAGTCACTGCTTTCCTTTAGCATGATCAACACCACTAGAGATAACAGTGAGCTTGCGGGAGAAGAGAACGAAAGTTGCTAAACTAATATGACTGTGTGAGGGAAGGAAAGGAGACAGAGGAAGAAGAGAAAAGAGAATGACAAATAAGGGCCTCATTAAAGCTTGTTTTTTATGTAAGAAGGATATAGGAGCGAGTTGATAGGCAGCGGCTCCTCTGCCAGCTGAGCAGAGAACAGAGGATTTCAGAGGTTTTCAACAGTAATATAAATCCCAGGGACATGTGGGAAAACTATCAGTTGAAGAGTGCTGTAAAAAATGATGACTGACTTATTGTAAAAATGTTCATGTTTCCATTCCCAGCCAGACATAATGTGAGCAGCACCATGGGCTTACTTTAACACTCACCCGCAGTCTGTCCAGCCCTCCTCAACTTCCCCTTTTTTTCCTCCCATGCCCCATATTTTGGAGCCCGACTGTGAGTCTGTGGCGCCACACTTACAACTGACAGCTTAATACTGCTGCAAAAATTGGCTTCATGGAGTGGGCAAAAAAGAAGAAAAAAAAATGAGATGAGATTTTTTCGAGTGGGCTTTGCTGTGCTGTCTTCCTCATCATCTGTCATATTTGCCTGTCTAATGATCTTTAATAACAGAGTGAGCCACGGTGCACGTAGCAAAATACACTGCCAACCATTGTGCTGTCGTCTTCCTGATGATGACTTGAGGTAAATGTTATGACGCAGAGGAGTATTTCCATTTCCACGGCAGGCAGTATTCTCTGCAGCCAACTTAACTGTCTGTCAAACCGATCTCAGAGAGCTTCTCATCAAGGAAAGTATAGAATTTATAGGTCAGAGTTTAACTTCTGTACCCTGCGTTTGTGCGGGGAACACTGTGCTACTGCATAAATGCTGCTTGTGTTACAACTACTGAAAACACAAACCCACTATAGCCTCCTAACTATATAATTAAGGCTTTTCAGAATAAGTCGAGTCTTTTGTGGTTTTTGTTTGGATTGTCACTTCTTGAATTACCCATCAAATCATAGGTAAAGTCAGACAATAGTTATTCAGTTGTTCACAACTCTAGCATTAGCCATGTCTGCAGACTAAGAATTGATTTGTTGAGAGCTGAGGTTGAAATTGAATGTTGCAGTTGTTGATGGTAAAACATGGTTTTCAATTTGCAGCTGTGGGAGTTAAATGTTGTTCTATTTAAAGATACGCAGCAACGGTTGCTTTTGCATTCAGCCTGCTATAACGAAGAGTCATTTACTATACTGTTCACTGACTGATTGACATTACAATAACAGGGCTTATGCCTTGTTCTGTGATTGTGGTTCAGCCTCGGACATTTGTTTAAGCTTCACTCAAGTTGTGTGTACCACTGCTGTGCAGATGAACCACATTGATAAATGGTCTTTACAGCACAATGAGTGGTTCTCAAGGTTTTGGGTTAATTTGCACTCACTCACAGTTTCACTTTTAGTGGAAGCTACAGAAGTGGAGCCTCAGCCACAGTTACACAGTTACACAGCTACAGCTAAGTGGTTAATTACATGATGGGTATAAAAAAAAAGAGAGATTCCAGCGAGTCTTTTAAAGTAAATATGCGAAGGGGTTCACAGTTTTAGGAATCATGTTTTTTTTAATGATTGAAAATTGCTTCATCATCTACAGTGTATCATATCATTAAAAGATGCAGATAATCTAAAAACAAAACTGTGTATGCAGGGAAGAGGGTCAAAAATCAAAATAGGGTTGCTGTGATAAGTTGTAGTATTTGGGGGTGGATTTTAAGCCTTATTAAGCTTTTTTTTTTTTGAGAATGAAGAAAAAACGATGGTCAAGCAAAAACAAAGTAGATTTTGTTACATGAGGGGATGTTATTATGGGAGTAGAAGGTTCCCCCCTTCTCGGAAAACTACTTCTCTTGTACTTCATCTGTGTATAACTACAAATGTGCGTGATTCACAGCGTCATCTCCCTGTAAAAAAGGCGTGTGTGTATGATATATGAATGCGCTTCTAATAGAGGGAGAGCACATGTGAATTCATGCCCCTCAACACTCTCACAGTTGGCTCTTTCTTTGTAAAGGGCTTGCGTCAAAGATTCAAACAAACCCTTCACTTTTCTCTCCAGAATATAGCCAGGAGCCAGAGCCCAGTTACAGCTGAGGCCTTTTAATTAAAGCGAGTCACTCTGTGCCGGCCGAGATGAGGCCTGTGGGTGCATTAATCATATTACCCAAAAGTGATCCAGGGCCAGTCCTATCTTGTAAATAGAAGCAGCTTGTCAGGTAGCATGCAGACAGGTATAGAGCTTCCACAAACTGTTGTCCTTGGCAACACGGCAGCTACACAAAACCCTCTTTGTCTCGCTCACAGACAAAGTACTTGAGGGGAAAGTGGTCTTTGCTCAAAGGCAAAAATGATCAAGTATCTGTGATTCCTATTCATGTTAAATAATGTCAAGGGCAAGCTTTCTCCTGATTGTGATCTATAGTTTAAAAGACAGGACAAGCTCTGATTTTCTCAGGGCACCACTTGTTTTTTTTTGAGTGTTATGTTTTCACGCAGTCTGGAGGCAAAATTGATTGACAGCAAATGCTCTTGTGACTATCAGCATCATGACTGTCTAATATCACAAGGCTTCATCTGCATGGCCAGTCAGAGGATAACAATGTAAACAATGAGTGTTTAACTGTAGCTCTGGACACATGCATGACGTTGTAAAGTATTGAATCCATCCATTAATTCATCCATGATCTAAACTGTTTATCCTGTTCAGGATCACAGAAGCTTATCCCAGCTGTCACTGGGTGAGAGCCGTGGTTACACCCCAGATAGGTTGCAAGTCAATCACAGGGCTGACATATAGAGACAAACAATCCGACATGCTTCCATTAAGACCTACAGGCAATGTAGAATCACCAAAATATTGGGCATGATCTTGGATTGCATGAGGAAGCTGGAATAAGCTGAGTGAACCCAATCATTGTCGGATAACATGCAAACTCCACCCAGAAAGGTTCCCCTCGCTCTATATACATTGCACCCCCATCAGCCTGTAATAAATCCGCTACAACTATTTAAAAAGGCTTTCTGTATCTTTGCATAACGTACAGTTCAGTTAAATCTGGACTTGTAAGTCAAAGTAAAGTTGGTCGTCAGGCATGTATACAAAAATAATACCTAAATAAGTCTGGGCCGAATGCAATGGTACCATTTGTGAGTAGGAAAACAAAATGACCAGCCTCTTCTGTATTGTGTCCCAATTATAACCTTCATTTATCAGTAGGCTCTTCTCATGTTTAAAAATAATCCAATGAATGTTTCCATCTAATTAAATCCTCACAATTCGCTGTGTATTTTATGCTCTTGTTTTTCAGCTGTTGTTAATATTCTCTGCTTAAAAGAAAACCTTTGATGGGATAAAGAGCTAAAATCAAAGATAGGTTAAGAATAAGGAAGTCTAACAATGCAACTCCTGGTCTCCTTTCAGGTTTGAGATCAAAGACGATAATGAAGGCATTCTATAAAAAAAACGCACTGGGGTGCCGCACCATATTGCTGGAGAAAAGAAAAAAAAAAGGTTTTCTACTCTGTTTAACTGAGTGAAGCACAACATCGGTCTGCTCTCAATTCAAATTGAGTAAAATCCACTGTCAGCAGCGGGGTGTCTACACTCTGCAGGTTGTGGTTTATTCTGACACCGTATCAAGCTGTTAAAGCTTCCAATTGTTTATATTATATTGCTTTATTTCAGTCAGTGTTGGTTCATATTCCACTCTTACTGCTAATCAGAACGGAAAATTGCTCGGTATATATATTATTCATTTTAAAGGTTGAAAATAGGAAATGAAGACTATTTCAGAGTGGTTACTTAAATTATGGCCCTGCGTATCACAGATTCTATCCATGAAATGCTTGTACTTATTAAATGTGTAGGATCTAACAAGCTTTTTATAACCAACAGAAGGAAAGGCTATCTTCAAAATTCAAATGACTCTCATAAATGATCGAAATATAAATGTTTTGAGCCGGATGTTTGGTAGTTATATTTGGTTGCATGAACCACACTTAAACTAACATTTAGCGGAAGCCATAATAATTTTTGTCCACTTGTGCAATCGTAGTGCTTATAAGCTTGTTGATGTGCACATTTCCATTCATCGGATTGGCCACCATTTTTCTTTTGTTTGAAACAATCACGTAAAAAAGATCACTTGATCAAAATATTCTGATTGTTAACAGCGGCATTGAACTTTATACGGTATTAAAGGAAGACTGTGGGACTTTTTGATCCAGGAGATGTCACCCTTGAGCAACAGCATGACACCCAAATATGCGGCTGTTTGGCAACACCGACATCTTTCTGAAGCCTCCCTTCTCCTACAGCAGCAAACCCCCAACTCCTCTCCACTTGCTTTTGCATGAAGACGTTATGACTTAAAATGCACCAAAATTGAGCACAAGCAGCAGACAAAATTGTCCGTTACTTCAGCTGCAATTGCCAGTGGCCGGCATGGTTGCGTTAGCAGGCTAATGTCAGCACACTTTGGTTTACTCATTGCTTTATATTGCACATGAATCAACATGGAGTGACCAAACACAATTACGTGACATCCAGAAAAGCACAGAATAGGCTATGTAATTCTTCTTCTCTAGTTTTAGACAAAACAGCTTTATATGCAGGGCCGTCCTACCTGTACCTCCCATGTACACATGATACATTTTGCTCCAGCAATAATACAGGTAGAACTCACACGTCTCACTCATTGTAGTCAATCACGACTCATAGACATGTTTACATGTAGGATATCCTTAATTTCTGCTTTATTAGTGTGTAAAATGCAATATGGGTAGTTTCCTACAAAGTCAAAGTGGCTGTAAATTCAGTTGACATTCATGGCTGTTTAGAATTTTCAAGGTGGTAACAACATTTTCTATGTACAGTCTTCAAAGCAAACTAGAGGACACATCTGATCAAATTATTTGAAATGTAAAGTTAAACTTATGTTCCTCAATTTTTTTGGGAAGGAAATGTACAGTGTGTTTGTCCAATATACTGTGTGTCTGAAAAAAAAAAAAAATATATATATATATATTTAAATTGGAATATAAGCTAGTTTCTAAGCATCAAGCCTACGAGTTGGCACTCACTATGCAGTTTTTGGCTGCTCCTTGCAACACACCCTTTCTCTAAAGTTTAACCATGTGTATTTCTGGTTGTCATAAATGACAAGTGATAAATGCACTTGGGTTTTTTTTTCTGGTCTACTGACCACTCTAAGTGTTTTAACACAACATGTAAAATTCAACCATCACAGACATTTAAACACTGATGACAGAAGCTACATAACTGCACACCAGTACTATTCCATTCACAAACTTTCACGTGCCACAGTGGGAGCAATTTAATTGTTATTGAATTTTTTTAAATTTTTTGTTTCAACTTTATTTCTTGTCAATTATTTGTGTTTGCTTTGTCTTTACTCAATGATTGTCTTTTTTTTTAATTGCTTTCCTCATCTTACATCTTTGAACCTCTTGCTCTCAATTCATTCAGCTTGGTTCCAGTTTTGCTTGGGCACTTAGGATATTTTACATTTTTATAATGATGGTTGGGTGTTTGCTGTATTGGTTCTTTTCCTGTTTGAGTCTTGTGTTTGTTGGTCATTTCATTGTTTAGCCCTATGACTGCAACTAACCACACTGGAATATTGCAGTATAGGCAGCATTCAATCTAGCTAATGCCCATGCCTCTTTGGCCATTAAAATGGCCTTCCATTAATAATGTCTTGTTAGTGCCCTAATGCAGAGAAAGAACCAGAGAAGACCACCATTAAAATGGTTGCCGTTGACAAACAAGTCAATTGTGTAATTTTTATTTTGCCAAATTTAACTTCAAGAATACAAATACATTTTAATGATTCCTTAAAAGAAACCAATGGACTTTATCCAGTGATATTATTCAAATTATTCGAGCTCTTATCTGAAATTTAAGTTTCAGTGTTTGTTGTGGTTTTATGATCAGTCCTGTCAATCAAAGTTGCCACATGGAACATCATCAAACTGATGCACATGTTCCAACCATTTGCACACGGTCTCCTGTCCTGCATTTCTTTTATTTTCCAACTACTTGACAAGAAATCCATTTAAATAACTCTAAGCTCTGTCCTCTCAAGAAAGCAGTTGGTCTGATGGAGATTGTCAAAGAGATCTGTATCCAAGGTAACAAGAAGTTGTTTCCTTGGTACCAACCTGGATTGTTTCGAATCATTAGACCTGCAGCATGTCCACACTACACAGCCTACTGTGTAGTTTGTAGTTACAAGGATGGGAATGAATGGCATGCTCAGCTCAAAGAAAAATGGTGGTGTAAAATGTTCTGAATAATTAACATCTGCAGTAGACCAAGTATTTTTGTATTAAGCTTTTTTTTTTTTAAAGGAGTTTGTTGTTGTTGTTCAGCAAAGACCAGAAGGGAAAGTGGAAGGAAGCCGAATGCAATGCTTGTCCAGTGGGAGGGCTTATCCCAGCAGTCCACATCCGTTGAGTCAGACTGACAGGCCTGTAACTCTTGTGGCAGGCCGCTGGCTGTGGGGTTAACCTGAGGTGGCAGTAAGCCAAATGCTTTGGAGTAGATGGGTTCAAGTTTAGGCCTTGTGACCCTAAAAGATAAGGTGAGGGGTTGTAGAGAAGTCAGGAAACCATTGTTTTTAGAAATTCCAATTATTTGGTTATTTAAGTCGACTGAGACTTGTTTCACCCCGCCTCCACACACAGCTCTGCAAGGTCTGCACACCATCATCCCATTAACCACATGAGTGCTGGCCTGAGTTATACACTGAGGAAGAATGGGGGAGGTGATATCACGATGCATGCGGAGAGCACAGCAGGTAATGAAAGGGTGTTTGGGATTCAACGTACACTTGGGACATAGGTAGTCAGTTACACAATACTTACATAAAACTGTAGTAATTGAGTCACTGTTTGTGGAAGGCAGAACTAAAGTTATTTTGCCACAAGATCTGACATACGGAATCATTTCCCTATAAATGTTAAGGAAAAAAACACATTTGAGGGACCACTAACTGTAACTTGATAGCAGAGAATTTGAATTGGATGGCCTTTTTTCTCCAATCATTTTATGTTCTGTTGACTGAGTTGAAAATGTACAGCGTAAACAGACCTTGGAGCTCTTGAGCTTTCCTGTAAGAGGCCCTGTGTTTATTACAGTTCAGGATATTCTTTTTCTTTTTTGCCTGAGAATACATAACTGAGAATTGCTTAACGCTTTTGTCTGTGAATCCTTCATCTTCTCAAATGAGTCGTTTAAAATGCTTGCCCGTGTCTGACCTTCTGTCCTGTTGATAACCTTTTCAAACATCTCTTTAAGGATCTGCAAGAACCAAACACACAGAAAGACAGGAAACCAGAGAGACCAAATTTGTAGAAAAATTAATATATCCACTTCCTATCATTGACCTAACTGACTCACATAAAGAGTACAATCAACAAAAAAGAAACCGATTGAGCCACTTTGATGATAACATCTATCTAGTCCTCTTACTACTCAAAGAGCTTTTTACATTGCACTTACACATTCACACCAAATTAACACTGATGGTAGAGGCTACTTCAAAAGTATCCATCAGTATTAAAGGGATACTTCACCCATTTACATGAAGCTGTGTATCATTAGAAACATGGTAGTAGTGTTGAATGGTTGTGAGTCCAGCCCTCATTTTGCCCTGAGACGAGAAAAATGGGTTTTTCGTCGCTTGAAAGTTTTCTTCATGTGATGCAAAAAGCGTCATATTGCATCACATGAAGAAAACTTCCAGGCAAAGAAAAACACATTTTTCTCGTCTCAGGGTAAAATGAGGACTGGACTCAACCATTCAACACTACTACCATGGTTCTAATGATAAAAAGCTTCATGCAAATAGCTGAAGTATCCCTTTAACTAACCCATTCACAGTGCCAATAAAGCAGCAGGAGCAATTTGAGGCTAAATGCCTTGCCCAAGGACACATTTACATATGTCTGCAGACGCTGGGATCAAACCTCTGACTTTTCAGTTGAGAGATGGCTAGCTACCACTGAGCCAAAGCCCGTAAAAAAGTCAAGAAACTAGAAATTTAGAAGATAAACTCCGACGTGTAGTGTCTGTTTATATGGTTGTATCGTATCATATCAAGACAACAACTATGTCCTTATTTTCACGTACAACAAAGAATACATCTGGTACATCTGGTGTAGCTTTAGTGGGCCAACATATCCAAAGAATTATTGTGAGACAATTCAAATGAGCTAATGGACTGGTAATGTTAGTTTTGTTTGTAAGTTCCACTGAAGCTGTCTCGGTTGCTCTGAGACAGGGGCGGCGCTTAAAAAAACAAAAGGGTAAGGGAGAGGACAGCTGGTGACACAATTGAGAAATCCCTTCATAGACCATCGTCTTTTTGCTGTTGGGCATGAGGAGTCTGCACAGGCTGTCATTCGAAGGATGGTACCTCTAAATTGAAACTCTGCAATATGTCCATTATCCCCTCTGGTTTTAAACAATCACTTAATTTTCTTGCAACCAGTGGACTCTCCTCCTCCTGGGCTTGAAAATGAAAGAAGTTACAAGGAATTTATAAATCATCTTGTGAAATCAGAGGCAAAGAAAAATGCTTTTTGTATACAGCATATGATTCAAAGTTCAATATATTTCCGGAGCCCATGCTCCTCTTTTGGTTTGACTTCTTTACTATACAAAATCAAAAGATATCTCTCTTTATGTACCTATGTGTTGTTTATATTGTAAGAAGCAGGGAATTATTAGCACTACAAAGTACTAAAAAACAACTACTCTGAAGTACATGAGTAATGAACATAGGAAGGCAGTAAAGCAGAGAAAATGAAAGGAAGTACACATCAAGAGACTCATATGAAAGGATTGTGATGGGCAACACAAGAGTACAGATCTACAGACATCTCTGTTTATCAAAGGTACCAGTCTTTCCAGATGTTTCAGCATTTGGTCTCCCCCATGGGTGCACTGTCAAACTGGGCCAGGCTGCTTGTCTCCGTGTGTGTTCTGCAGATAAAACAAATTCCTTCATAAGATTCTCACCTTCTTGTCTTGCACCAAATGCTACCACACACTGAGCTTAATGCCAGGCCCATGACACATACCAGTCTCAAAGAAGAAGACAGGAGACAATTAATGCAGGAAGGAAAACTGTTTAATCTATGCCAAAACTAAACTTATTTCTTCTAAAAAAAAAATTTCTTCAACTTTTGATGTCATTCCTTAGGCAACATTATAAAGTGGGCCTCTTGTTGGAAAACGTATAGTTTTCAGGTTGTTTTTTTTTACTGCTGGCTTTTGGACAGCTAGTTCCACTATATACTACTTTCTTTACTCTGCCAATACCACAGAAACCCTTTCCTTCCATTTAGATGCCTGAAGTCCATACAAACCAAAGAGAAAGAAGCCAATGCCAAGACTTGGCTTCACAATTCCTTTGCTAAGGAAAGAGAACGTAGACTTTGACACCAAAGGAAACTATAAAAACATGCATATTTTAATCATAGGAATGATGAACGGGGCATGACTCTACTCTCATAAATCCATCTTTATAGGACACATTTCACTGTCATGTACAATAAAGATTATGCACATAGGTTCCATTCTTATTCTTTAATTTATTCACAAAGCCATCTATCATGTTATAATGACTGAACCTGGAGATGTACAGTACTCTTGAGAAGTGCTTTGCCATCCCTTATTATCCTCTGCCAGTGTCATCAATTGTGGTCTATGTGGCATTACACTTTTCCACACTTGTGATGAATGGAAAAGGGATTCTGCTGCATATGTCATTTTCGGTCAGATCAATAGTTCATGTGAAGATATTAAGGAGAGGACATCTTCCCTTGCACACTCACGCTTTGTCTTGTCTCCTCATGCATACTATTGGGAATTGTAAATGTCTGGAGTTAGATCCCTATTTAGCATGTCATAAAATAATAAACCTTTTTAACCAGAACATTTCGGCAGCATGTTGATTTTGCACGAGATGGAACAGCTGTTTGAAGAGTAAGTTAACACTGGTTCCTTTTCTGGCTGGAACTCTCATGTGTGGCTTAGACCTATTAGTACTCTATCAGCCATGTAACCAACCATTAGTCGCAGTGATTTGCAAGTTACTGAAATTAAGTCATAGGTTACTCCTGAACAGTAACTGAATTGCTAAGCAAACTGATTTAATGCATCACAAAAGAAAATTGTTATTTGGAAAATAACTTTAGCCTTACTTGTTTGCTTCAATACTCATATTACTCTACACATTATTGCTGTAGCAGTTTAAGAGGAAACAACTTTAAGGTATTTGGCTAATTAGGTGTCTGAAGTCAACAGACTTAACAATTAATATAAAGGATGATGTCAACAACAGCCTTTTAGGTCTTGGCGTACAGAGCGTGTAGCTGGTGGTGATTTGAAATCAAGCCTTGTCTGTTTGGATGGAGGGGATCTTCTCTTGTCTGCTTAGCTATCATCAGCATTTTGTTTAGTTCTTTGCTTTGTGGGATAAGAATTACTGCGCATGCTCTGCCCCACTTGGTCCATTTCTGGAACATGAGCACAGCGGACCACATCTATGCACACACATCAAAGGAGAACTACCCGATGATGTGGGAATAAAAAGAAACAACTACAAACAACATGTTGCTTTGTAAATTTAAGGGTGATTTGTTTTTCATTCAATGCCTGTCTTGACTTAATTTTGATAAAGTAATGGACAATATGAGCGGGAGTATGTATATTTTGTTCTATTATGATATTGACCAGATGCTTTCTGCGTTTCCCTGTCTGACTTCCTCTCCATCTCAATGTTTCTGTCCTGCTTGACGTGTGCTCGCAGAAAGCTCTGTGAAAAATAGACTCACAGAAACAGAGCAGAGCGTAATGGCGCTGCTGGCACTCTCCAGCGATGGACTGCAGTGCTTGCTACGAAAACAGGAGCATTGACTAGAGTGGCAGCGGGTGTGCCATGCTTGGTGCTGATGGACTGGTTTCCAAGACAGAAAGTTCAGGCCAGAATGGTTATCAGCCTGCACTGTTCAATGTGTACAACAGTCTATCTTTCAGAACTTGACTGCTCTGAGGTTAGCATAACCTCGCCCACCAGATCAATGTCAATAAACTTTAATCTTATGTTTCAAAAGTGTTTTTTTTTTATTTCTGTAATTGCAACTGCTTTATTGAAAATTTGAAGTAACGTGGTACACTACTAGTTACCATAAATAGTGGTGGTGATTACAGTTACATGTTACTAAGAAGACTGTTACTCTGAACACTGCCCAACAGTGATGTCATTATTTACTGAGGCACCTTGTTGACCTCTTTATCACTACAGAATGGTTGGAGGTAAAATAAAAAATTAAAAAGGTTTTTTTTCAGAAGATGAAAGGAGGATACACAGTAAATGTCAAAAAAAATAAAAAATAAAAATAAAATATATTATCATAAATGCAGAACTTCTTTATATAATGAATGCCTGTTTCAGCTGCTGGGTCTGAAATATGTATCATGTTATGCTACCTTAATTCTGTTTATTGATCTGTGATTAATAAAAATGTTCTCATCAACACTGCACTAAGTCAAAAAGCATGAATCTGGATTATAGTACCAAGATGAATTGTGCAATATAAAGGTAAATTGGGGCACATATGGGACAAGTTATGAAAATGTTTATATGCCAGTTGGATTGTTCAGACAAAGTGGAATCCAATATATAAACTCGAACAAGAATGTTAGCTTGACGAATCCCTACAGATTATGTTGACTGCAGCAATGTGTACAGTTCACTTTTATGTTGATTTTGGTCCAGGACTGGGTAGGTCGGGATCTTGGCCAAACACAGGCCTTGTTTACTCAGCAGAAAAATGGGGCATTTTGTCTTTGGCTTTCAAGATGATGAAACATTGTATTACAGTAAACACAAAAATTGCAAGCAGCCACAATTTCAACAGATTTGTTTGCTAAGAATGTTGACACTGGACTGATGGACCATCGATTGCTAAAGATCCCTCTATGGCAGTATGTGGTGTGGCTTAACACAGGTAGCTGAAATATTACATGTATTCGATAGCCTCCATAGTGTTCTCTGTAATGATTCTGCTGTTAATGTGTTGTCTAGGAGGTTTAATTGCTTTCATAATCTCTCTCTGTGTTTGCTGGCTTACTGTACTATGGACAAATGTTTAAAAAACAGTATGTCAATGACGGTGGAGTTTAAAAAATAAGAAATGCAAATAGTCAAAAACATAATTTACATAATCAATAAGAACACCATACAGCGACTTAATCACTCCACATGTGAAACCTTGTGCCACTTTCAAACCTGATAAGCCATTTTATATTTCTCTAAACTGTTGTTAAATTACCCTCACACACAAATGACAAAACAGCTTTTGCACTGAAACAAAGCGTTTAGCCATAGAAGCACAAGATATGAATAAACAATGAACAACAATGAATTTACACTCACTACCATTTGAAGGGCAAAGGATATCATACTACCATCTTGCAAATACAATTAATATTAAGTAGGGCCCTATAAAATCCATATTAACTATTTTGGCGATGTTTCAAGAAGGGTTAAATTGTTTTAATTATCATTTTAAAAGGAGAAAGCTCAGCTGGAGGGAGCTCTGGGAAATGGAGGCAAGCAACATCAGCTTCATCATCTGAGCCACCTATGATGTTCTCCCATCTCCAAAAAACCTCCACCAATGGTATGGCGAGGACCCAACCTGTGTCCTCTGCCCAAATCCAGCAACTCTCAAGCACGTCCTGACCGGTTGTAAGACCAGCCTCGCTCAAGCCCACTACACCTGGGCCAAATATATATATATATACACTCAACAAAAATATAAACGCAACACTTTTGTTTTTGCTCCCATTTGTCATGAGATGGACTCAAAGATCTAAAATTCATTCCAGATACACAATATTACCATTTCTCTCAAACATTGTTCATAAATCTGTCTAAATGTGTGATAGTGAGCACTTTTGCTTTGCTGAGACAATCCATCCCACCTCACAGGTGTGCCACATCAAGATGCTCATCAGACACCATGATTAGTGCATAGGTGTACCTTAGACTGTCCACAATAAAAGGCCACCCTGAAATGTGCAGTTTTTGCTTTATTGAGGGTCTGGGGACTCAGAACCAGTCAGTATCTGGTGTGACCACCATTTGCCTCATGCAGTGCAACACATCTTCTTCGCATAGAGTTTATCAGATTGTCAATTGTGGCCTGTGGAATGTTGGTCCACTCCTCTTCAATGGCTGTGCGAAGTTGCTGGATATTAGTGGGAACTGGTACGCGCTGTCGTATACGCCGGTCAAGCACATCCCAAACATGCTCAATGGGTGACATGTCCGGTGAGTATGCTGGCCATGCAAGAACTGGGACATTTTCAGCTTCCAAGAATTGTGTACAGATCCTTGCAACATGGGGCCGTGCATTATCTTGCTGAAACATGAGGTGATGTTCATGGATGTATGGCACAACAATGGGCCTCAGGATCTCATCACGGTATCTCTGTGCATTCAAAATGCCATCAATAAAATGCACCTGTGTTCTTCGTCCATAACAGATGCCTGCCCATACCATAACCCCACCACCACCATGGGCCACTCGATCCACAACATTGACATCAGCAAAGCGCTCACCCACACGACGCCACACACGCTGTCTGCCATCTGCCCTGAACAATGTAAACCGAGATTCATCCGTGAAGAGAACACCTCTCCAACGTGCCAGACGCCATCGAATGTGAGCATTTGCCCACTCAAGTCTGTTACGGCGACGATCTGGAGTCAGGTTAAGACCCCGATGAGGACGACGAGCATGCAGTTGAGCTTCCCTGAGACGGTTTCTGACAGTTTGTGCAGAAATTCTTTGGTTATGCAAACCAATTGTTTCAGCAGCTGTCTGAGTAGCTGGTCTCAGACGATCTTGGAGGTGAACCTGCTGGATGTGGAGGTCCTGGGCTGGTGTGGTTACACGTGGTCTGCGGTTGTGAGGCCGGTTGGATGTACTGCCATATTCTCTGAAACGCCTTTGGAGACGGCTTATGGTGGAGAAATGAACATTCAATGCCCGAGCAACAGATCTGGTTGACATTCCTGCTGTCAGCATGCCAATTGCACGCTCCCTCAATGCTTGCGCCATCTGTGGCATTTTGCTGTGAGACAAAACTGCACATTTCAGAGTGGCCTTTTATTGTGGACAGTCTAAGGTACACCTATGCACTAATCATGGTGTCTGATGAGCATCTTGATGTGGCACACCTGTGAGGTGGGATGGATTGTCTCAGCAAAGCAAAAGTGCTCACTATCACACATTTAGACAGATTTATGAACAATGTTTGAGAGAAATGGTAATATTGTGTATCTGGAATGAATTTTAGATCTTTGAGTCCATCTCATGACAAATGGGAGCAAAAACAAAAGTGTTGCGTTTATATTTTTGTTGAGTATATATATATATATATATATATATATATAGCCAATCAGAATTACTCCCTCCCCCCATCTCTGATTGGCTGGTTCTGCTCGCGAGAGAGCCACTGCGCTCTCAGAACTGCTCCTTGGCCTCCCGCCAATGTGGCACAATAATAACGCCATACACCCCTGCGACGTTCCAACATTAGAAGAGCAGAAAAGAGAAGCTGCAGCTACACCAAACATGCTTAAAACTCAGCAGATTTTTTTTTCAGTCAATTTCATGATATTCCTTTCACAAATGTTACTCTTGATTCCATTCCCATATCATTCTATAATCCTCCCTGTGTTTTCCTCATCTCGAAAAAATCCTAGGGCCCTACTGTTCATCAGCTGTGGGGGGGAAATGTAAAGACAAGGGGATTTAAGAGAAGGAGATATTTTAACATATAGGTTTGTGTCTGTGATTGTCCTAACGAGTGGTTTATGGTAATCATGCGGCAGTTCAGTATCCCCTCTTTATTGGCTGTTAGCCCCTTCATGTTGGTGCAAACAAGGATATGGAGATTATTGAGTTGGACACTATCCTAAGGTTACAACTGTACCTCACCTGTCTTCTTCATATCACAGTTAGTAAGTAGATATTGTGGAAGGAGAACATTTTAAAAAGCATTGGTGCTGGAATAAATCCAGGGATTTGCATAATCCTCAAATATTGACCGTCTTGTCTGGCTATAGAATGGCACGTGTGTCTCACATGAGCGTCACTCTGTATCCTCAAGGTCCTTTTCCCTCTTTGACCCTCACTTACTCAGGTAGGCCGCTATATGTTTGTTCTAAATTTGAAAGTAAAACAAAAATTCAATGGACACAGCAAATATTTGAAATGAGAGTATAGGTGAAAAGATGGTCCATGAGGACGTAATGAATGATGATGGAAATTTATTTTCCAAAACAAGGGTTCCTTTTAAGCTCATTAGTAACTGATGGCAGAACCACACAGTACACATTAAACCCGAGGAGTGAGATTCATTCATGCTAAAAGAGAAACACACATGTCAGGCTTGTAAACTTTCGGCTTCTTGGCATGAAAGGAAGTTTGAAGTAGAATTGCTGCCATCCAGCTGAATTCATTTGGACAACATTTGATTCAATGCCTAAAAAGTGACAGCCCCATGAACTTGAACTACATGGTTTGGTGCAGGTTTGAAATTAACATATCCCTGGATTTCAATGAATGCTTATTATTCATGCTCCTCCTTTGGAGCCTTACGAGTATGTTATTTTCAAGTGCATAGGGACCCTCCCCACACACACCCCTCCTAAACCTCCTTATCTCAATAACCCTGTGTGTACTTGATTCCATTGCTTGTAAGTGCAGCTCCTTAGAGGGTCTTTTCAACCCCGGGTGGGCGGAAGTCAACCCCTCAACACTCTGCCCTACATTTGTTAGGAACAACAAACATTTACCATGGGGAGAGGTGAGCTGTCTGGGGGCAGCAGAGGGTGGGAAGGGTAACAGAGAATGATGAGAACTGCATCAAATATATAGCAGGTTGGTTTCTGAAAGGGGATGGATGGGAGTTACTTGAAATGAGAATAGATGGCTAGGATGAGGGTGAGTGAAAGAAGAAGAGACAACAAATAAAGTTCATTGATTGGATGGAGACAATAAAATCACAAGGAAGAAAACACCAGGTTTCGTTATTAGTCTTATTTATGCGCAACAACAGCAGATGTGATGAATTACAATAATTTCTGTAGTTAATTGATGAAAATATATATATATATATATCCCAAATTTAGCATTTTTAAATTGCATATTTGTGACTTTTTTAAATTCAGCTCATTTGCGTTTTGAATTATTTGGCCCTGGTAAATTGTGTTTTTTTTCATAATTTCCTAAACTGAACAATTAACTGAATATAAAATTTAGAAGAAAGAAAAACAACTTTGTTTCACTGTATCCCTGTTACTCTGGGTTTAACTCAACTTTCCTCTCTTTTTTCTGCATTTTAAGATTTCTTTGATCTGCTTAGCTTCTCTGTTCAGCCCCAGTTGTTTTTGCTCCCCGCTGAGAGAAAGGCTCCCAGTGTTGGCAATCTCTACGAACGATAGACTTAAAACAAACGAGGACAAAATAGCTTAATTCTGGGCAAGATTGCGATTAATCTCTATGTAAAATATAAGCGATAAATTGGAAGAAAAAAGTCCCTAAAGCTGTGTTGAAACCTTTTTTTTTTTAAGATTTTCCATAGACAGGAAATTTCTTCATATTCTGTTTATGCCAGGACTGTGAATTTAATATGCTCACATTAGTGCACATGTTCTCCTAAGCACCTGCAAACACTAAAACATTTTTCTGCAGAACTGTTTAAATAAAATTTTACAGTGGGGTCACTTTTAATCTTTTGTGTGGACTTTATGAAGCAGTCATATCTGTAGGATACAGGACAGTCATTTCGGTTGTTGTGTAAGATGAAATGATTCATCATGTTTGCATGATTCATGCATGCACAGACCCCTGCTCAATCAACATCTGGGACTCAACTGTCTGCATGCAAAACCAATGGTATGATTTCAGATTACATATTTGTGCAGGCCACATTGCAATTAATATTTGTTTTAAGTATAGTATTGTCTTAAAGGTCACAAATTATGCAAAATAATCTTAATAATGGTTTTCTCTTCTCTTCTCTTCTCTTCTCACCTGTGCGCCGACGTGAGTGGCCGCACATTCAGTAGCTCCGTCCCTGTCGTACTCGTCTGATATGTTTTTCGTTTGTTGTGGCTCTGTGCCAACTTCTACTTTTATAGTTTTTATAGTACTATACTATATAGTTTTTATAGTACACCTTCAGTGTATAACTTTATGTATCCTATGGATACTTTTTCGTGCTTTCGTGGAAATAGCAGCGGAAAACTTTCTTATTCAAGGGAAACGCTGCTCTCGCTCCGGTCAGCGGGACAAGCCGGCATCGTTCACCCGATACCAGAGGAGCTGAGGCGGCGGTACAGAGGCTGTCGAGCCGGGGCTCTGGTAAGGGCTAAGCTAGCGGCTAAGCGATGGAGGTACAAGCCCTCGGTTCCGGTGATAGTTATGGGGAACGTAAACTGTCTAACCAACAAGACAGACGAGCTGGCTGCTCTCGTGAGGAACAACCGGACATTTAGAGAGTGCAGTTTAATGTGCTTCACAGAAACCTGGCTGACTCAAAAAACCCCGGACGCTAATGTGGATCTACCGGGCTTTACTACAGTGCGAGCGGACAGAGACACGAAACGCAGCGGCAAACGGAAAGGAGGAGGACTCGCGCTGTTTATTAACAACAGATGGTGCCACCATGGACATATTACGGTGAAGGAGACAACGTGCAGCAAAGACATCGAGCTGCTGGCGGTGGGTCTCCGTCCTTACTACATGCCCAGGGAGTTCTCTCACGCGATCGTGGTTGCTGTTTACGTTCCACCCCGTGCGCACGCCGAGACTGCGTGTGACGTCATCCACGCGACCACCTCAAGATTACAAACGCTGCACCCTGATGCTTTCATCGCCATCTCAGGGGACTTTAACCATGTTACATTGAACTCCACACTACCGGACTTTCACCAGTTTGTAAGCTGTCCCACCAGGAAGAACAGGACAATAGACCTCCTGTATGCAAACGTGAAGGACGCCTACACTGCCACCCCGTTACCACCTCTGGGTAAGTCCGACCACAACCTGGTCCTACTAAAGCCACAGTACAAAACTATGATCCAGAGACAACCGATAACTACTCGCACCTTCAGAAAGTGGTCTCCTGAGGCAGAGGACATTCTCAGAGACTGTTTTGAGACCACTGACTGGAGTGCCCTGCAAGAGACCCATGGTGATGACATTGAGGGGGTCACACACTGCACAACTGACTACATGAACTTCTGTATGGACGTTGTGGTTCCCACTAAAACTGTGCGCTGCTTCCCGAATAACAAGCCCTGGATCACCAGCGATGTCAAGGAGATCCTTAACAGGAAGAAAAAGGCATTCAAGGAGGGAGACCAGGCAGAGCTGAAGCGTGTGCAGGGGGAACTCAAGGTCAGACTCCGAGAGGCAAAGGAGGAGTACAGAAGGAAAGTAGAACAGAAGCTGCAGCAGAACAACATGAGGGAGGTCTGGGAGGGCATGAAGACCATCACAGGCTGCAAAAAGAAAAATAACAACGCAGAAGTTATTTGTTTTGCAACAGGTTCGACAGCCCCGTCGCTGCAGCCAGTGCCTGTCCCCCCAGCACCCCTCTACACACCCCCTCCCCCCCTCTCACTCCCCCCAACACCTCCACCAGGACAGACACAACCTCCAGTGACAATCCATCCCCCCTCCCCCCCACCATCACCAGAGACCAGGTGAGCAAGGAGCTGAAGAGACTCCGCCCCAGGAAGGCAGCAGGCCCGGACAAGGTGTGTCCCAGGATGCTAAAGGCCTGCTCTGCTGAGCTGGGGGAGCCACTTCAGCACATCTTCAACATGAGCCTGCGGCTCGGGAAGGTTCCTGTGCTCTGGAAGACCTCGTGCCTCACCCCTGTCCCCAAGAAGAAAAACCCCAGTGAGCCAGGCGACTTCAGACCAATCGCTCTGACATCCCACGTTATGAAGACCTTCGAACGGCTGCTGCTCCAACACCTCAGACCCCAGGTCCAACACGCACAGGATCCCCTGCAGTTTGCATACCAGGCAAAGGTGGGCGTGGACGATGCCGTCCTCTATCTTCTACACAGGGCTTACTCTCATCTGGACAAAGGGAGCAGCGTGATGAGAATCATGTTCTTTGATTTCTCAAACGCTTTCGACACCATCCATCCCCTCCTACTGAGAGACAAGCTGACCGAGATGAGGGTGGACTCGCACCTGGTGAGGTGGATCATGGACTACCTCACAGAGAGACCACAGTACGTCAGACTGAAGGACTGCACATCTGACACTGTGGTCAGCAGCACTGGAGCACCACAGGGGACCGTGCTCTCCCCTGTCCTGTTCACCCTGTACACCTCCGACTTCCAGTATAACTCTGAGCTCTGCCACATGCAGAAATACTCGGACGACACTGCGATAGTTGCTTGTGTCAGGGATGGACAGGAGGAGGAGTACAGGAGCCTGATCGAGGACTTTGTGACGTGGTGCAGTGACAACCATCTGCAGCTAAACACCTCCAAGACCAAGGAGATGGTGGTGGACTTCCGAAGGAACAAACCACATCTAGAACCTGTTTCCATCGGGGGGGTCGACGTGGAGGTGGTCAGGACCTACGGGTACCTGGGGCTGCAGCTGGATGACTAGCTGGACTGGTCGCCTAACATGGACACTACCTGCAGGAAGGGACAGAGCCGTCTGTACTTCCTGAGAAGGCTGGGGTCCTTCAACATCTGCAAAAAGCTGCTGCAGATGTTCTACCAGTCTGTGGTGTCCAGCGTCCTCTTCTACGCAGTGGTGTGCTGGGGAGGAAGCTGCAAGAAGAGGGACGCAGCACGCCTGGACAGACTGGTGAGGAGGGCCGGCTCTGTGGTGGGCACAGAGCTGGACTCACTGGTGACAGTGGTAGAGAGGAGGTCTCTGGACAAAATGCTCTCCATCATGGACAACACACACCACCCTCTGCACAGCACCTTCACCGGTCAGAGGAGCATGTTCAGTGACAGACTGCTGTCACAGTCGTGCTCCACGGACAGGCTCAAGAACTCTTTTGTCCCCCTGGCCATCAGATTGTACAACACTTCACTGTCACAGCAGGGAAGAAGCACACGGTGAACCCTGGACTCTTTTTTTCACTTTTTCTCATTCCTCATCTGCACTGCTGACCTCAGAGTCAGCCCCCAGTTGGACACTTTAATGCATATTGATAGTCACCTTACTGAGCACTGGTCACTTTAAAGATAATCACCCTAATCATGTCTGGTTTCATCCTACTGTTGTGTTTAGCTACATCTGTAATGGTTGACATGATCACCCTAATTAGGTCAAGTTTCACTCTGTTGTCTTCAACACTAATGCTAATCTGCTCCTCAATAGTTGGGTACTTTAATGATGATAATCACCCTAATCACTCCTGGTTTCACCATATTGTCTTGGACACTTAATGCTAATCACTGCTCCTTTATGTTGGTGAGCCAATTTACATTCCTGCATTGACTGTTTAACGACTGTACTCACACCTCTGGCACTATCTCAAACACCTCTGTACATGCACATGTAACTAGTTTCTAGAAGGCCAGCACTTTGTTTCTAAGGTCCCTTAACTGTTTACAGGTCTCTTTTAACCAACACATGTTTTTCTCTCCTCACAGGTTATGTACATTATGCTATATAAGTTTTAAGTCTAATTGCTAATGCTAACTGCACAGGTTTAACATATAATTATGTTTACTCTTAGTCACATAGGGGCTGCTAAATCTTGTTTGGGGGATTATTGTGTACAGAGGGGAGGGGGGACAGCGGGTGTGTATTGTAACTAATGTCTTGTGTCCTGCCTGTCTGTATACTGCTACTGGATGCCTTGAATTTCCCTCGGGATCAATAAAGTATCTATCTATCTATCATCTATCTATCTATCTATCTATCTAAATACACTCATTTGTGTCCCTGGGTTAGGGTCAGGGTTAACACACCTGCATAATGATATGAAAAGTCCATTCTCGCCGTCTTTTGCGTGCTCCACTTTTCAGAAAGTGTGTGCTCAAATCGGCTGTTTGGTCACACACTCTTTCCCCTCATGACATCACAAAGGGCAGTAACCCCTCCCTCAGGTGTCTGACACTCCCACAGCTAGATATTTGTTCTGCCTTTTGAGTCAACCTTCTTAAGGAGATTCTAGAGGGCTGTTTTCTAACAGCTCATTTGTATTTAAAGCTCCAGACACAAAAATTGCCTGTTCTGAGCAGGGTTGAAATAAAGCGGTTTATAGGTATGATCAAATACAGGATCAGAGTGACATTTTTGGGGAGCTCTGAGACTTTTAAAATGGTTAAAACGCTGTATAAAATGTGGACATTATATACAAGAGTCCACTTTTACAGTGTTTTTGAACATATTGTGTATTTGAGTAATCTGAGAATCTACAGAACTACAAACTGAAATTAACCCATCCAGTCCTTTTGTTTGTTTGTGGTCTATAGTCTTACAACACAGAGATACCCATCATGGTATCTCCACCTATGGACTCTACCACCAGCATAAAACAGAAAATGCTACCTTTATTTTATACTTGTGCTTGATTCATGATATATTTTGACCAAAGCACTGCGCAGATGTTTCATTTCATTTTGTCCACAGGGGAATGTTTGAAAAGGTGGAAAATAAGTATGATATGTCCTCTTTAAATTTGGTTGTAAAAATATATGTTAAATGGACTTCAGCTTGTATAGCACTTTCCTGGTCTTCTGAATACTCAAAGGGCTTTTAAAGTGAATGGCAGACTTACCCATTCTCACACTGATTGCAGAGGTTGCCATGTAAAGTGAACATCAGACATAATGAATCCCTTCACAACGCCAACGAAGTAGCAGGAGCAAATTGGGGTTAAGTGTCTAGTCCAAGGACACATCGAACATGTAGCTGCAGGAGCTGGGGATCGAATCCTCCAACCTTCCAAGTGAGAGATGACAGACTCTAACGACTGAGCGACAGTCGCTCCAAATGTCTATGTTTTAAAGAATAGCAATCACAAAGTGCACTGCAGTTAAGAAACACAGGTAATAGTAGACTACATGTTGCTAGGCTGTAAACACCAGTCCTTTACTATCCGTGCAGAATTACATTATCTTTCAAATGTAAAATCAGATGGAGTATGAAAGGCAGAGGACGAGAGAATATGTATTCAAGTGCGTTTAGTGCTTTTTCACCCATTCAATCCGACTCCTCAACCCTCCGTTTTAGGGTATGTTTTCTTCACTCTTGGGTTCTCAGTCTGTCACAGCAACAGCATGATAGGAATGAGCTTTTTCTTGGCAGCTTTTCTCATCCCGCTCAGCACATCCGTCTCACCCTGCCATCACATGCTCCAGCATGTTGGACTTCTTTACATCTGCCTCTACAGTATGTCTGTCATGTTTTTATATATCAGTTGAAATCATTCCTGTCTTACATCACTCCCTGTCCACACATTACACTTCGATTACACTTTAGATGTGCAGCTCATTTTGACTTCAGTTCAGAGAAGTCAAAGCACTTTTCAACAAATTAGAGCTGATATTTGACTACCAGTTAAAAAATAAAAATAAAATCATCCACAGAACATTAGAAACTTTTCTTCAATAATTCACTCATCCAGGGGCGTGTCCAGACTTTTGTTTAATTGGGCTGGCCTACCTGGGGTAGTGACTTATGCAGGGGTGGCATGACAATTGCATGCATGTATCCCCACCAATGTTATGTCAAAACAAAAATGTGGCAACATCAATCAATCTTTATTTGTATAGCATCAATTCATAACAAGTGTTATCTCAAGACACTTTACAAACAGCAGGTAAAAGACCTTACTTATTTCTGTAGGGCCCAGCTTAATCCATCATAGAAAATACTTCCCATAAACAGGCAGAAATCTTCAGCAGACCCGGGCTCATG
This sequence comes from Symphodus melops, assembly GCF_947650265.1. Classification (NCBI taxonomy): domain Eukaryota; kingdom Metazoa; phylum Chordata; class Actinopteri; order Labriformes; family Labridae; genus Symphodus; species Symphodus melops. The sequence goes on from NC_136706.1 coordinate 17,759,313, forward strand.
ATGGAACAGCTGTCTGCTAAAACTGTGCTGGGCTTAAAAATGGGATAGGGGGAGATGGGGTAAGATGCAGAAAGAAGGATAAGATACAGTAGTTGTAGACAATTCCAGAGGGGCGACACCTTATAGCTGAAGGCTCTACCTCCCATATTTGGAAAATGTAGGTGCCACGAAGATGCCTGCAGTGTGGGAGCGCAATGTTCTCAATGTATAGTGCGGCACCTGACCATGTAGAGCTTTTTTAGGAAAGAAGAAGGATTTTAAATCTATTCTAGATTTTATCAGATGTGGTCCCTTTTCCTAGTTCTTGTCAGTACACGACCTGCAGCGTTTTGGACTAGCTGAAGGGCCTTTAGAGATTTATCAGAGCGCCCTGATAAAACAGAATTAAAGTCATCCAACTTGGAGGGAACAAATGCATGGTATAGTTTTTATGCATCGTTTGTTGTGACAGGCTCTGCCTGATCATAGAGATATTACGAAGGTGAAAATAAGCTGTCCTTGAAATGTGTGTGAGAGTTAAAGGATATATTTTTATCAAATAGAACTCTTAGAATTCTAACATTATATCGTCAGAAAGAGTCTCTTGGAGGTTCTTTGGTCCAAGCACAATAACTTCAGTCTTGTCTGAGTTAAAGAGCATATTGCAGGTTAAAAAAAAATGTTAATTAATATTTTATATAGTCTGTTAATGGCTGTAAAATAAGTAGGTTATTTTTTTAATATGTTCTACAACACATAAGTGCTCTAATTTAGAGGAGAAAGTGGCTGTTTTAGCATAGCCGTTTAGAACGTGCTTTTTTTTCAACAACGCGTCATATGACGTAACATGAGGGAGTCCCGTTCTCTGACTCTGCTTTGATCGGCTTTATGCGTCCGTGTATGAATGAATGAATGAAGCCTTTATTGCCCCTGGGGGAACTTGTCTTGCACCGAGAGCATCAAACACTTTACAAACAAACATTTAGAAGGCAGCACAAAAGAATTAAAGCACAAAAAAACAGGCTAAAACATGATTAAAGAGGAGTAATGATACGTGGTAGTGAGTGAGAACAGACAGGATGCCTCCCTGCTATAGTTTGTAACTTGAGCGGCGCACATTCAGGTGCACAGTGTAAGTGGCTTGATTATTCATAGTGTGTTTTGGTGAATTATTCTCACAACCTCAGAAACGATCGAACAGACACGTTGAATATTTCGGTATCAGACACAAAAACGTTTCCTTATTAATGATTTAAATCTCTGGCTGTTTAACATAAAATATTATATACGCAGACAGAAAGCGTTTAATGATTTGATCTGCTGGAATCCTCTGTATATTCTCTAGTGTGAGCGTAATAGACACCGGACAGTCTGTTTTAATATATGTAGTCATACGATTTATTATAAATCCAACTCTGTTACAAGAGAGCGCGTGTGTGTGTGCGCAGTGGGGAAAGACGGAACGCGCAGTTTGGAAACGAAACGAAACACAACCTTTACTTCTGTCGGTCCTTTATCCCATTAAAACTTTAAACTTTTTGTAGTAGCCTAATATATGTGCACGCATTAAACTGTGGAGTGTGTGCGCTGTTGTGCATGTTTGTGTGGATTACGTGCGCCGTGATCCTGCACCATACACTGTATTTTCTATAACAACGTGAGCACTGGGCTGCATGAGGAATAAACAATTAAGACATGGTGCTGCATTTGCACAGGCCGTGTAATCGGGTTCTATGTCTGTCTGTCTGTCTCTCTCTCTCTCTCTCTCTCTCTCGCTCTCTCTCTCGCGCGCGCACAGCGCGGCACCGTAATACGTTGTACAGATTTGCCGTTTTTACAAGCAGCTCCCATACAATGTAAAGGTGGATGATCGTCACTTGCACCTTCTACAAATAGTTTTTTAATTGATTGAATGTGATTACAAACTTTACATATGCTGATGTGAACACAGCACTCGCCCATATATGGCGAGCTGACACCTGTCACTCAGCAGGACGCCTGCTCCGGGTCTCTCCTCACACCACAGCTTCACTTCTCTCCTGAGGCCGTTATTCCTTTAATCCTGCCTGTTTCTGCTCTCTATCACATTTAACAGGTTCAGAATAATAAGCCAGTGGACCATTATATGTAAAGGAATACATGTCTTCTTCCTCTTTATTGACGGGAGTGACACTCGGATCCATGATTTTCTATGTTAAACAGACGGGGATTCAGCGGGACTCCCTTATGTTACGTCACAGCCGAATGCGGAAGTAAAAAGCAAAGACGTGCGAAAACGTACTAAAACGTCTCCAGGAGACCCTGTGGGTTATTAATTTCAGAATTTCTTTAAAAACAGTATTGTTAACGTATTTTCCTATGATTAGTTAAGTTTTGTCTTTAACCTGCAATATGCTCTTTAAGCAAAAAAAAGTTTCTGGTCATCCGAGTCCTGATGTCCTTGAGGCAGGCTACTAATGTACATAATTGATTGGTGTCTTCTGGCTTCATTGATATGTATAGCTGAGTACACATAAACACAACATATGAACTTCTTATTTTGTTTCTTTAGGTACTCAAAGACACTTCTATGCTCACGCTGAGGATGTAGGAGAGAGAACAAAACGTATGTTCAAATTATTTCAGCCTCGGCATTGATAGATAGATAGATAGATAGATAGATAGATAGATAGATAGATAGATACTTTATTGATCCCGAGGGAAATTCAGGCACAATTGGCACAATAGTAGAAAATGTGCGAACATAGAATTGGGGTTGCATATTCGATCCAGCAGACAAGCATCCCAAAATTACCAGCTTTAGATAGATAGATAGATAGATAGATAGATAGATAGATAGATAGATAGATAGATAGATACTTTATTGATCCCGAGGGAAATTCAAGTAGACTCTGTATTGGGGTTTTAAAACATTTATGTTAACTCAGCACTGTAGTCTGTGTTTGATTATTCAGAGAAAAGGGATCGAGGTAGCATGTTTGAGGAGAGACTGGATGAATTATTGCCTGATGATGACTTCACTCCCTCAGTCCTACATCTGTATTGTGTCATCACTCGGTCATTTTGTCCCTCTGCCTGGAGCTGGAGAGAAGCCACCCCCCTTCTCCCGTCACATGCAGAGATGACTGTTGCGAGTGTTTGGAAAACAGCTAACTGGTGACAGATTAAAAGATTTCAGAGGTAATCTTCCTTAGAGGAAGCGCCCCCTAGTCATGGATATGCTGTCATCACTGTTATTAATAGAGACATACGGGATTAGATTAGCAAAGGTTCGACTTCCATTTACTGTAAAGATCAAGCAGCTGTTGGAACAGTATTCCCACCCTGAACATAGTGTACCATTGCATAATTTTGTTGTGAAAAAAAGAGGTGAAAATAATTCATGTTTTGGAATTGGAGTTCAGTTTCACACATCCAACGTATTCTGTAATCGCACCAGTTACTAAAGTATCAGATCTCTGCAAAATTCCCGCTCTAACAACAAACACTAATAATCCTTTTTTCTTCTTTTTTTTCTCATTCAGATGAATCTAAGGACACAGGAAGCAGCTTAGGAGCCAGACCATTTGGAAAGCTATTTGTAGCTCATTATATGTTCATTAGTGTTCACTAGACTCATCATGGCGTGCCCCAGAGGAAAATGAAAGATTCACAGAACTTTGGCAGATGTTAAATTTTAATCAGTGAGGTCTAGACTTTACACCATGCAGGAGTTCTGTGCATGAAGAGGAAGAAAGTGGTCTGTAGGGTTTCAGTTTATAAGCAAAGCAGAAGACAGCTGATAATTGTTTCCATATTCACTTCATGTGGATGTGTATGCATTTGCTGGAATAGCGATGATTTAAAAGATTGCATTGATCCTATGGTATTGGTAGAATTCCACTCTTCGTCAACAAACTCTAAGGATGTACTTTTAGCCAGATTATTTTGAATTAATGGATATATTTCAAGCATTAATCTCAACAACCCAATACCAAATGATGCTGCAAAAATTAAAGTAGAAAAATCAATTAAAATTCAGTTTTCTCACAAATGCTGTTTAAGCAGAAAGAATCCCCCAGGCCATTTTACTAAAATACTTAAAAAGCCTAGAAATACAATGCATATTCATTTTATCCAAGTTCTAATCCTCCTGTTCTTCCACCACATACTGTACAAAGTTATCACCCCTGGCACATCAATGTTTGGAACTTAGTCAGTGCCCTACTGTATGCTTCAAAATATTACAGTATATAGTAATAGGGCATTGTTTCAGGGCCACTTCCTCCAACCACAGAATCTATCACTGTAGGTCAATACCATTTTAATATGAAGGGGTTAAGTATTAAAAAATGCATGAGCAACACTCATAGATATTAAACCTGAAAATTGCCAGTCAACAGTAAGAGCTTTGTTATGTCTACTCTAGGGGGAACAGTGTGTCCATATTTGACCCCATTTGCCCCATTTTTCAGATCCTTTCCCCATATTTGTTTTAGAAAATATCTACACACTTACATGTCCTTGTTTTTGAACAGTCCCTGTAACCAACTGAAACCAAACTCTGTGCGTTCAACACAGATTTTTTTCTGAAAATACGCCAATCAATCTCATTTCCAAAGCTGGACCACAACTCAAAGGTCAATACAGTATTTGTCATGTGTCAATCAATCTTGGGTTTGCATTTGTTCCTCAGTTAGTAATCTGTTGTTATGTTGCTTTGGGAAAACAGATCTGAAAAGGAAGTCAGCGTCCAGAGGAGTAACATCTTCCTTCAAAAAGTACCAGCCAATTAATATTTTACTCACACTCCCAAGTGTCCATTTTCAGTCACCGACAGTGGAAATTTGGTCCCACACAGCCATGTTAATACAAGCAAACACTCAAGGTGGGTTCAGGCAAAAAGCAGCACTGTCGCAACCTTCTTCAGTGAGGCTAAACCCTGGACCTAACTTAAACAGGCCGGAAACCTTTACAGGAGGAAACCTTTACCTAGCACCTTGTGTGACCAGTCCAGGCCACCTCTGGATCATTAGTCAACTGTCTACAATGAGTTAGAAGTAAGGCCAGCTGTTTTTGTGTTTGGCCTTGTGAATAAAGCTGTTTTAATGAAGGACTACAGAAAAGAAGAAAAATATCCTACTCACTACTTATTTGGATGCACACAAGTCTCTGTAGATCAGTCATTGTGTGGTAATTTATTAGATTTGTGAAGCTATTAGTTAACCAAAGTGTGGTACCATTATAGCCTGCTAACAATAATGCTGGCTCGACCAAAGGACAATGTTGTCTGCCACTTGTGCCTAATGGAGCTTAATTATGATGCATTCCATTTGATAGCTCCTTTGTGCAAATACAAGTGGAGAGGGGTTGGAGGTGTGCTGCTGGAGGAGAGTGGAGGCTTCAGAATAGCGGAGGTGTCTTCAAACAGCGGTTTGTTTAAGTTTCTTGCAGGTGCTCAAGGGCAATATCTGCTGGATCAAAAAGTCATACATTCTTCCTTATACAAAAGCTAACCCAAATATGTTCCATAACTCTCAATGAAAAAAAAATAAAAATTGTTCAACACTGGATTTGAACTACTGCCTCTTGGATGGATATCCACTGTCTCCTGGATGGCTTTTTAGCTGTCACTCACAATAAATTACACCTTAAGTAGACTTTTGCGTTTGTCATATGATTTACATGCCTACAGTGTGGGAGTGCATGTGATTTATGACTACATCTAAAGAGTTTGCATATGAACAGCATCCAGGAAATGACGCCTTACCAAAATAACAGTATTATTGATTAATTGGGCCAATGACCAAAAAATCGATTTGAAGGATAAGGGTAGATGGAACTGACTGGATGAGTCAAAATATTCACTTGCAGAGCCCTGGTTGTGTCAGCCCCCTTTACAAGAATAATCTTATTGTCTAAAAGCTTGCTTACCTTCTTCTCTCAAAGTTCTATATAGGACAGACTACTTCAGATCTACAAGGCAAAAGTTCTATATAGGAACGACTACTTCAGATCTACAAGCAAAAGTAAATATAGATGCCATTCAGACTCATGTGCTGTATTCTTTCAATTTAATGTTTAAGATGCTGCTGTGCAAATTCTTTTCTCTGATGACACTTACAGGCAGGGTTGGTAGTTTTCGGAAAACTAGCATGATTTTGAAAGTTGCATCCTCTCCGTTCTCAGTATTCACCCGACCCCTCCCCTCTGTGCTCCCTCACTTACATGCACAAGTGCCATTGGTCCAGAAGCGGATTTCAGCTCATGCTTTAAGTGTGGGCTCGTGCATGCATGTGGCGAGGCTTGATTGGATTATGAACCGTCAATCTGACATTAGTAGAAGTTTCTACAGGTTTACAGCTGCTACAGATGACAGATGTCCTTTGTTCCTTTTTCAGACCACATAAGATCTTAATTTCTGTCAGGACATAAAGACAAATTCAAGCAAAAACTTAAAATAGTGTATCTGGAGTAAATTACCTACCCTGCCTTTAACGACTTGCTCCCTGTCTTTGCATCTATTGTGGCTTGCAGCATATACAAATTCAGAACGACAGGTGATTTTGCCCTGTCTTGAAGTCAGGATGAGGGCCATTACCCAGCTGTCCTTGGGTGGGAGACATCCATCCACCGTAAGAGGCGTGACATGGCCAAGTGAAGGTGATGATGTTATGTATGAGGCTGGCTGGCAGCACAAGGCAAGGCTGGCCATTCTGTCACTCAGGGCAAAAGTTGACAGGGTCTTTGCACAGACAAGGAGACAGGCCTTGGGAATCTAGCACAAGGTTAACCTGAATTATCTGGAACTGATAGCAAAGTGACCATACTAAGAGAGGACATGAGAGATGTATGAATCAAATGAAGGAGGCTTAATGAGTCCTGTGAAGAAGCTACAGTATGTGAAAGTCTTGTATGTGGTCCTGGTTGGTTGGTTGATCATCTCAGTGATAATTGTTTTATATCTTATTCAATTACTCAACTATCACAGATAATTGGCATGTTGAAAAAAAAAAGCAAGCGAAGAGATATATCCTTTTGCTGAAAATCCTGTTTTGCTTTGATGCCTTTCAGGAAAGAAGATTTTAGTCACAGCCAAGCAGCGTTTGATCTGTAATGTCCATTCGTTTCATTGACTCTTGTGCCAGCAGAGCTTAGATGAGCTAAACTAGTGATGATGCCACAACAGGCTAGCCTGTCCTGGAGAAAACATCCCTCCGATGAAAGCCATCTGGACAAAAATGGGGTCATTTATTTCAGCCACATTTTAGATCTTGAACTGTGTTTTTAGGTAATACAGCAGAAAGAATTAGATGTCAGAAATGTGTACTGTCAAACACTCAAAGGACAAAGGACTTTCTCCTTGATGTCAGACATCAAGCCCTGTCAACAACTGATTGGCTGTCACGTGTTGGGCGTGGTAGATGGAGGCTTGTCTAAAGCAAAAATGGGCAGACGGTGCCTGATTCTCTTTTCCATGAGCCTGTAGCTGATGTAATTGAAGTGGGCAGAGTGAGGACGGGATGATCCCCTCCTCACAGAGACAAACTCATCTCTCCAGCTCTCCTTCCCTCCGCTAGCCTGCCAGGCAATCGAGCTGTCGAGTAGTGAGTCTACTAATGGAACACCCAGCTGGCTAGAGACTTCATCACGCTGTAGTGAATTATTCAGTTTCCAGAGGGCACTTCCCAAATTATTTAAATGCTCAGTTTGGCGTTCAGAGGAACAGTCAGGCCCCCAAAGAAGTAGAAGTTTGTCTTTTTGGTTTCCATGAGTTTTACCCATCTCCTTAAAGGCCCCTGGAAGATAAATGACTCAGCAAATGTGTCTTTAGGAAAGAATGATCTAATGAGTCAAGCTAGTTGAATTCAGTTTGCTGAGTAAACCATGACTTTGCATAATGCTCGACTGTTGACTAATAGAAATGATCAAATGGACTACAAGTAAAGTTTAGGTGTTCTTATTTTAATATTTTAAGAAGCACACTTACTTTATAACTGAAACAAGCAGAGCATGGAAGGTGAAATGAATATAAAGTTCTTGTTCAGACTTTTTTCTCCCAACATTTTAAATAAAGTAAAAAAAATGGCCTGATAACATGTAGACTTGTTTTTTCTCCTTGGCCTTTTTCTTGTAGAAGTGATGTTTTTAAAACTTTTTTGATTGTGATAAAATAGACTGTATCCCATTCAAATGTGTGTAATCTAAACATTTTTAGGGAGAAAAATGTATTTGGCTTTAATTTAAACCTTTAATGGGACGTTTGTGTCGTGGATGTGTGGTTATGGCAATGCAGGGTTGACTGAGGCTGCGGTGGTGGCAGATGTGATATCTTTTCATGGGGCTCAGAATTCCTGGTGACACCCCTGACAGAAGCCAAACTGCACATACACTCTTTAATATAAAGACTCATTTGCAGTTGGAGGATATGAGACAGATAGTTTCATCCTGTTGCAAAAGACTGCCGAGAATCACCAGTCCTTCTGGGTAGGTGTCCTGGCAAGGATGACTGATTGGAATTCCATGTCCATATACATCACACTTGATCCTCGTCCACTCAGCATAGAGCTGATAAATCACTCTGTCTGGGCCGTCCCTCAGCAGGCCCCAGAAAGCCTTTAATAACAGGCTAAGGCTGCCTGCAGTGCCGGCCCCTGATTGTTTTGAGTAAAAACAGATGTGGTTGCTTGCTTCACAGTACAGCCTACTTGACGGCAGTTCTCGACAGACCCCTGGCATGAGGCTCTATCCGCCATGTTGTTTTACTCAAACATCCGGCACCAATAGGAGGCCACTCAAATTCCCTTCCTGCTCCCTTGGCCTCCATTATTCCAGCCCCTCCCAATTGCCACACCCCATTGCAAGAAGAAAAATATATATTTCAAACAAGGTGGAAACAGGCTTCCCTCTGCACCCTCGTAAAGCCCACTTGAGAGCCTTGGTGAACACATTTATGCCCTGAGGCCCTGATGAAATAAGACACCAGTGCCATGTCCTTTGTATGAGCCAAAAACACTGGCCATGTTTATTACATCTGACCATCTGGGTTTTACATGTGCATGTCTGCTGGACACAGCTTCACACAGACTTGTCTTCACACATAGGTCAGAGGTCCTGCAGTCAACCGATAGCTTATTAGCTGCATTCAACTAAAATGCCAACACATGATTGCCATAAATTGCAAGAATCCCTTTGAGCAATGAGTAATCTTGCAGGTACTTTCCCTCTATGGGGTATTGTGAAACATCTTTTTTTCTGCGTGTCTAAAAATGACTAAATGGTTTCTCAAGAGGAGTCAAATGCCTCTGCAGCGGGGGAACAAACCAACAGCATCTCCCGCAGGGTCCTGGGTGACTGATATTCTTCACTGATTTGTTTAAACAGTCTCAAATGTCCCCCCAGCAGTCCCCATTCCAGCCCGATCTCTTACCTCCACCCTCCCCCAGTTGCACATGTGGTCTGTGTCCTGCTGCAGCCCTGAGCTTTTACTGAATTCTCTTTCAGGCCAAAAGTTTTAATGAAAGCTGAAGTGACTCACATTCTACCCCTGCCTTTTAAGATGATAGACATGTTGAGGCCTGGTTTGCTATGATTGCCCCTCCTCTTTGCACACAGACACACACCATCCAGCCAGTATTTCCCCTTTATTCTCATCTTGTCTGATTAGATTCTGACACCACATCTGTATTTCTGACTCAGCCTCTGGAATCCCTGGCCTGTCTGTGCTACCCGGCTCAGTGTGTTCTGTTGAATCAGGAAGGAAATATTTACCCACTGCTGGTGTGAAGAGGTAGTGACCCCCAGGTCAAACAAGAGGTCAGGATGTGGGCGGTGCAGGCATGGAAATGTTTAAATGTGTCACTCATGGGATAGTGTAGGTTTATGTAAGCAACTGGTTAGTGTGTGGATCAGTAACATACTTTGTGGTAATCTGTTTCACTGTACTTGTTCATTTACTGGTGCTATTTTAACATTATGGTAATTCAGCCTATGGGGTAATACAGAACTGGCTCCAGTGGCTGTTTTTAAAAGGACACCAAGGCAGCCGAATGAAAATCAAAGTTTAAAAAAATCACTCAGAAAATTAGCAAGCCATGTTGATGATTATGTTGTTATGACAAAAAAAAAATTCCATTAAGATGGACAAGTTAGACTTTAGTTACAATATATTAAATATTTTGAATTCAATATCAACTTTAATTCAGATTGTTGCAGTGTGATGTTAGTGTCCATTTGTTAGAAAAGGCAGATAATAGGATTTTCTGTACTCTTGTAGAAGCGGCGGTCATCCCACAACTCGCAGAAATTTAAGATCTTCCCAAAAACTGTTGATTATCCTCAAATAACTTGTTTTTGATAATCAGAAATCTTGATTTCAATTTTCCTTTTCTTACCTTTTGAATAAAATCACGTTTGTATCACAACCACTCTAATGCACAACATGGGTCAAAAATGACCCGCGTTCATTAACTATGAAATTTCATGTATAGCCGAGTGTTTCTTTGCAAGAATTTGTTTTCATTTTATATACCAGTTAACCATTGAATTGCTTGTTTTTGTTTTCTTTCTTACTTCATGAAGAAATTCATGATGGAGCTGGGCAAAGCTTGTCATGCAACATATTAAGAGACCCATGGAGGGCAGGCCTCACCTCCAAAAGCATATCCCAGAGGGCAATGGGAAGATGTGGGTCAACAACAGTGAGATATGTGTATGTTATGTGTGACAAATTAACATATTTCACACCTTAAATGTGTTATTGTATGGTCCAAATCACTGCTAAAATAATTTAATAACATTATTAATATAATGTCTTTAAATCACACCTGCCGACATGAGTCATTTTTGACCCATGTGTTTAAACTCGATGACATAATACAAAACCTATTGTTGTCCATAAATTAAAAAAAGCAAACGTAAAAATAAGGACTTGTGGTAATTTAAATACGATAATTCTAAAATTACAGCTAAGAAACACTCGAACATAAATCAAAAAAAAGCAAAACTAAAAATAAGGATTTGTGGTCATTTAAATACAATAATTTTAAAATTACAGCTAAGAAACACTCGAACATAGGAAATGAGTACGGGTCATTTTTGAACCAGTTGATGTTTTAATACAAAACCTTATTTCTACATAAAGTAAGAATAAAAAAATAATAATAATGATTTCAGGTAAACAAAAACAAGATATTTAATGGTTAACTGGTATGTTAAATTCTATCAAAGACACTCAGCTAGACATGAAATAACATGGGATCATTTTTGACCCATGTTGTATATTAGAGGGTAGTTATTATAGCTTGTGTATCTCAGGGTTATTCTAAAAGTTCAATGATTTGCTCACACGTGGTGTTAAAAGTGGGGTTTAGTATTGACACAAAAAGCCTTTTGAATGTCTTCAACTGGATTTCTCCAGAATGACTAGTTGGGAACTGCTGCCACAGACAACAGTATCATAGATGTCACCTTTTAGATACTGAAGAGGAGTTATAAAGCCCAACCATGGCAGTCACCAAGTCTGAAGAGTTACCTTAACCTAACTTTTGATCAATCTACAAACAGTATGTTTTTATGTATGTATTACCTTGTTCACATTGCATCTCCAAATCTGATTTTTAGCTCAATAATCACACTTGTCTGTCATCATTTTGCTGTTGTATTTGATGGGTGTAAACTGTTACCATAGAAACCACTGTGGATTTGATACTTACAATTTTGATGTGGACAGTCAGTCAGTTAGATTGAATTCTGATCAGATTTGTCGAAAGATCTGATTTGGGCAGCAGTCTGAACAAAGCCAAAGCTTACTGGTAAATGGTAACATGCATCCACCTGTCAGTCAACTGAGCCCCTAATTATCTTAATATATGAACAGCTCTTCGGCTGAATACATCATAGCACAGGAGTTTCAAAAAAAGGGATAATCCCCCTTACAGTGAAACAATGAAGAAAACAGCTATGGATTCCAAACCTTTTGCAGGCTGTAAACATTGTTTATTTACACTGTACAATGGGCACTTTCATATGGGAGCCACTGGGGATTACTTGGCTTTTACAGCCTTATTAAGTCGACACTGGAGGAACTGCAGAGCGTTGTGCACTTCAAGGATCTATTAATTAAAGGACCACTATCAAATATCTGCTGAATTAAATCAATACGCAATATGTAACTCTGAGTGGCATATTACTCCTTTAAGAGCACATCTGTTCAAGTGTGCTTTTTTGTTTTCTTTTCATAAGACTCATTAAGCTTTAAGGCCGTTGCAGACAAAATAATTATAGAAACAGTTCAGACAGCTCAGGGTCAGAAATACAATTCACATGGGAATATGAAAGTAGTTGTAACCTGAGGGTAACCAAGACCCATTTACAACTGACCCTGAGCTTGTTCTTTCTTTTCTTTTATCTACTCTAATGCATTGTATAGCGACCACCATGGGGATTTTAAATAGCATGACCATTATTGAAGAAGAGCCTGGTTCTGAATCATTATTTTAAGCTATTTCTTTCGATGATGGTTTCTTCTTGTTGATCCTATTGGTTTGCTCGTGCACTATCACCAACATTGTTGTTTAATCTGCCATACAGACATGCATGTGACAGGATGTTGAATGCCAGGTTCGAATAAAACTATTCAGTCCCGAATTTCTTACATATATGCTATGATATCATTTGGAGACCTTATTAAATGCAATCTGTGATGAATAGGTAAACAGGCATACTTTTTATGTCAAAGTGAGATTCCAGTACATTTTAGGGGAAGTTTTAAAATAAAACATTATTGTTCAGTTGTACAAAATGTCCTCACTCTCCGATTGCCTTTGAGTTCAAAGGGGATAATTCAGGCAGGTATTTTAACAAAGCATGAATGGCTATGACAAAAACAGTCCAATTACTGTAATCATACAAGTCTATTACATGATAATTGGTCCGGCAGAAATGGTCAGAACCCAAAAGGTTAGCTTGACAAACCCTCCATTATTATTTTGTTCTTTCTTCTTACATTTTATGTGAGTCATCAAAACTAAATCCTCCCCAAAGTGTATGCTCGTGGAGTGCATGGATTTTCCATCAGTACGGAAAATAGAATACTGAAAATGAACAGAATGGCAATGAACATGAGCTCCAAACAAACATAAAGAACACACTGAATTGGTCTATTAATGCCCAGAGCCTCAGCTCCTGACCCTGAGACGTCTAAATATCAAATAGGTTCAGAGACTGAATGACCTCGGTCTCATGTCCCACTGTCAGATAGATGTTATAGATCTCTCTTAGCCTGCAAATGTATCTGACCAGTGTTGCACCCAGAGGCTCAACACACAGACAATTGACTTTTGTCAGCATTAGTTGTGACATTTGGTGTGAAAGGATTATTAGCAATATTGTAAAATAATTTTGCCCTTAAAAATTGCCCTACAAAAGCTTGCTTATTAATCAGAAACAGGCTTGTGATGCAGGGCTTTTGGGAGATTTTAACATTTGCATATGTAAAGTTGAATATCAGTGTATGTCTGTGTTTATATTTAATGCTAAAGCCGGTCGAAGGGACATACCTACCCTGGCCTTTCCTGCAGCATTATGTAAGCTATGGTTTAACTGCTATCTTGTCAAATTTGCTAGTTTAGCTGAGAAAGTAGAGCATGCTCCTGATTTGTAGATGCCAAAGGCCTCCCTGCAGCGGTCCTGGTTGGACTCCAGCTCTCTTTCCCTTTGCTGCTTGTCATCCCTTAGTTTTCCTCCCAATATTTCTGGTCTTTATTCAAATCATTGAACTAACTCTTAAAAGTACAACATGTAGAGTTTTATTGGAATTTTGCACCAAAATATTTAAATGAATTACAAGTTGACAAAACTTATGTTATTCATGTTGTTATATACTTTTATACTTGTGACAGGACACTTCTTGCTGTGGCGGCCATGACAGACACGACATGTTATTCACTTCCACAGACATGTACTTCTAATGGACTTCTAATTCTTGTAAAATATGTGGGTTAAATTTGGCACTGTTCATGTGACTGACTGTAGTCTGTCACTGTTGGAACTCGTGTTAGCTCTCTCCCACCCTGTGCTGCATGTGTTGCAGGTCTGCCACAGCCCCCTTTTCCGATTTTGCCACACCTCTGAGTTGAGTTCTCCACTCACTCCCAACAGCTGAGACTCATCTGGTCAATCAATGAAGCTGGAGATTGAATACTCCAAGGCAGTGCTTCAGTCACTCACTCGAGCTGCAAGATGCTTCTTGCATCATCACTCAGTGTTTGATATCATTTGTTTTATGGTAAACTTTAAGCAGCATGCGTCTTTTGGTTTAGTTTAAGTAAGGAAGCATGAGGCTTTCTCTACCATTTTTCTTACTCTATTTGTAGGGCAAGAGTACACCTATTTAAGACAGAGGTTTTTGGTAATGTTACCTTTTTAAAAATCCTGATGCCTTTTCCTTTTTTTCTGTTGTTTTACAGTATACAGCTATTTGTCCTTGTGGTGCAGTGGATAATAAATCACAGATTCGTCCACTGAAGTTTGTCCCACTGCTTTCTCAGTGGGATATGAACTTATGTGAATGGAATTAATTACTTCTCATGGTCCCTTTTACAAAGGAACAAAGAAGTGCTTTACAAGCTCAAGTCCATTTACCATTTTTTTAAATTTTCATTCAACATTCACCTTTTAACATATTACCAATTAATAATTGTATTTTTCTTTAATTCAATAGATTGTTTTTCTCAGTTTTCTGCAACTTCTGATTTCACATTAATCTCTAGTAAAAGACAATACAATGTGCAAGGAATAATAAGAAAAAACATGGTAATGATAATTTCCCCAAATGATTAATGAACCTGTTGGGGTTGGGAACTAATGCCTTTGTGACTCCACAAGGTTGTAACTTTGATGCTAGTCATTTATTCCCATGTGATCTTAATCAAACACTAGTGTTAAGAATAGCTGGATAAAATTATAGTATCAACAATGTCTACAAATTATATTATGTGTTTCACATAACTGTCTGGCATGCAACATGTTATTGCACAACATACCTGAGCTGTAAAACCCTGATAATATTCATACTCCTGTTCTTGATTGATACCCAGCTAATCATAGCCATGAAACAAAGTGGTGTTGAAGTCTTAAAAACTGTAAAAACAACCAGGAAACATACCCACAGAATCGGTTGCATTGTGCCAGCAGCATGAGAAAGTCCTGTTTTAAGAGTACAGTCATGCTCTGCTCTTTTTGGATTGCCTCACAACAAAAGAAAGCCAGGATTTCCTAAAACTCAGAATGGGGAGCTCTCAACAGATTGATCTGCATCAGGGGACTGTCCATTCTTTGGAAATGAGCTGGGCAGAAAAAAGGGGTTTGGTGGGAGAGCAGTCTGAGATAGAACTCAAAGGATCTTTGGGTCAAGTTTCAGCAGATAGGGGAAGACATATCTCTGAATCTGTCTGTCTGCCAGAGTTAACGCATCATGGAGCCTTTCTACTTGGATGTTAGCAGAGGTCAGTGCAATACATGTTTGTTTTGGGTTTTTTTATTGAGCAATCAAAGAATGATATTCAGTATTTCACAGAGGAAACCTTTTTGTGTTGTAAACAGCTGAGTTTGTTATTTCAATGACAAAATCCTTACAAGTTGTTTTGAAATTTCTGACTTTCTGAAATTTTCCGTGTGATCAAGATGATAATTTTCTTACTTTATTATCGAAATAACAGAATCTAATTTTCATTATTAAGTCAACGGCAGTTTTGCAATGCATCCTAATGCTTACAGTTCAGACAACAAATGGGCAGTATGTTGATGCATTCTGTTGTCATCTGGAGGTATTAATTCATTTTTCCCCAGTCCAAAAATACCATCTTTATCGTTTATGTTCATTTGGAGTCTATAGTGTTGTAATTTTTTGCAGATCCAGTGTATACCACTGTATTCATGTTTGTCTCAGATTGCTTGAATCACAACAGCCCAGTAAGGCAATTCTTACATTTCAACTGAAAAAGTAAAACAAAAAAAACAAGATTAAACTGATTACGTTTGTGGACAAGTTTCAGACCGAGACTTGGCAGGATGTAAAACAGCTCTACCGCAAAGAAGCCCTGGAGTGCTTGTCATGTAGGACTGAAGATTATTGATTTTGCAAGTGTGTTTGTGAATGTTTGTGCATGTGTGTTTGAGCTGGCAGATACTCATGGAATGCAAGTGTTTACAGTTACAACAGTTATGGCGATTTAGAAGGCTCTGAAAGACCCTCCAGATTTCATGATTGTGTTCTGAGTTGCTTAATACGTATTGAAAACCTTGCAGATTGTTGTATTGTGGGGGGAAAAAAAGTTCTTTTTTTTTAATTGTAAGAGATGGAAGCTTCAGCAAAGCATTGAGAGCTTTTCAAGGTGAAATCAATGTACAAAATGGAAAAAGATATTCATCTCAAGCTTCTTAAAGACTCCAGTCTTTAACAGTGTTTTCACATTAGGCATGACTGTTTTGTACAGTGCTCGTGCACGATTGCTCGCCCTCTCTCTCCCGCTGGTCTGTGTTCACCGTTAGTTTCATACCTGAGTACACTTCACGACATAGTCCGATACAGAAGATGGCAGTATGCACATATTCTAAATCTGCCGAAAACGGAAATAAGAAGAAGCAACCATGGCAACCACTTGTGGGTTAAGTCCATCCTGCTTACTGTGGGAATCTCTTCCTACTTCCATGTCCACCGTGCAACTGAGAGGATGAAACTAGAATATACCGTCGCATAGCAGTCCACTGTCTCATTTGAGCACGGTTGCGTTCACATGTCTCGCAGACCGAACTCAAGTATACATTAATCATACCCGAGACCACCTCTTCAAGCGGACTAGGGTAAGGTACAAATCCAGTGCATTTGTTTTCACACTGATCCAATGAATCAGAATTAAGGGTCCATCCATCCATCCGTCCGTCCGTCCGTCCGTCCGTCCGTCCGTCCGGGCCCCTATAGTGTGAGACCTCCCATCGTTCTAATTCATTGTGTACCCACAGCTCTGCCAGACGTACATGAGTATGACGAACAACCAAAAAACATAATTACAACAGGGTTTAGGCTAAAGTTTGTTGAACACTACAACAGAGAGCAGCACCTAAAAAAAGGAATTTTACGATGGGAGTATAAACCTGAGTTTGTTTGACATTGTTTGCTCTTTTCAGTGAATCAGAGAACTATGCTATGCAAGATTAGAGACAAAAACATAGATAAAACACTAAAACTCATGTAAAGTACTCAAGGATGGACACATTGATTGCTTTCAGTGGATTTTATTTGAATGGATACAACACTGTAAATCTTGATACAGCAGTGAAGTGGCCTTTTTTTTCCCCTTTTCAATAAACTTTGTACCAGTGAATATTTAGTTGAGCTGTATTTCAAAAAACATTTCGAAAGCATTCAAGTTCCAAGTCATAAATCAGATCTGTGGAAGAATTGCTGCAAGATCTTGTAACATTTTGCAAAAAATGTGTCTTGCAAAAGAATGATGTACAGTTGCCTGTTAATGTTGCAATCATCTGATTTAGTTATTTTAATGACACATTTATGTCATTTTGCAACTTCTGACTTTGAAATGTTTCCTGTGATCCCTTTAATTAAAAAAAAAAAGCAGACTCTTATTTTAGTCATTGAGTCAATGGCAGCTTGTCCAGTGCATACGAATGCTGACAGTTCAGAGAATAAGTGTTTGGGGGTTAAATGAAGGCCTTCAGTTGTCATCTAACTATGCATTATTATACCTCAGTTCAAAATGCTTTTTGTTTTCAAATTTGATCTGATAAGCAAAAATATTAGATTATAGTCAACCCCAGGCTGAAGGGCTTTATCATTTCACTGTTCACTATGTATAAAAGAAGTATGGTATATGGTAGCCCACATGACGTCAACAAAAGTAGAATAAAATAGAAAATGCAAAAGGCACTAAAAAGCAAAATTCAGCTCTTTGCTTTCTTTGTGGCTTTTTTTCCAGCTAATACTGAGAGAGGAAGAAGAGTGTGCTTTCCTAACACACTCTGTCAGGAGGCTGTAAGGTATTGATTGCAGGAGTGTATGATGGTGATGGGCTTTGACAGCTCGCCGCATGGACCTGAGCTTAGTCAGACAGGAGCCTGCTCCGTCTTCCGTCTGTAAGAGCCCAGGGTCACGTTGGCGAAAGCCTGCCTCCCTGCGTGCGCATGAATGCCCTCGGAACACGGCCCGCGATGCTGCAGGGAGACGAGAGCGGAGGAGAAATATGCCTCCAATCTTTAACATTTAGATAAGAGCATCAGCTAAATGTCGACGAGCGAGCTGCAGTGAGGATAATTCACCTTCAAATTGTCTTAAGCCTTGTAGGTACTTGATGTTCAACATGCGATTAACAGAGAAAAAATTAAACCATGTTTACTCTCCCCATCTAATCAATTTGATTGAATTTATCCCTGTTTTTATAAAACTCCTAAACAGAGGCAAATAAGACAAATGCTAGAATCTAATTTGTCCCTTTGTTTTTGTGCTAGTATTTTAAGAACCTGATGTTAATCATATTATTTGTTTTTGTTTTATGTGTATGATGTAGATTCTTGTCTTTTTATGGCTGCAGCATGGGTAAAGAGCCCGCGACAAATTTCTCAGTATGTTAATCTTGAATCTTGATATATTTTCTGTTTAAGTCCATATAGTTTCACTGGAAGTGAGCTTTGATGTCTCATTTTATCTATATTTATGTTAGAATAAGTAAAAAAAACCATCACAGCATAGTGCTTTTCACATGTTCTTTCTCTGTAAATGAATTAAATAGATTTTGAGAAACATGGAGTGCCCTCTGTTTTCTGGAAAATGTGAAAACAACTGTTGAGTGTACATTAACAGCTTCTGACTGAAGTCAAAGCCTTTGGGTGGTGGGGGGGGGGGGGGGGTTTCTGAGGGTACAGGGAAGATGGACTAAAATACTAAAGTAATAGAATTCAGTCAACTCCTCCCAGAAGGCACCGGTGCTTTGCATCAAGCATTATTCCTCCGCACCAAAATTTGCCATTAGCTATTTGTGTCCTCCAGTATTTTTTTCTGCAGATCCTGTTTGATGGAAGGAGTCTATTAAAGGATATTTTTTGAACGTCTAAGGTCCTTTTCTGAGAGCACCAACCTCCATTTGTGGAGGGGCTGATGTGAGCAAGCTCCCTTCTACTATGGAATAAACACCACTGTGATCCTTTAGGAAACAGCTTTCCTTTGATGGGCATGTTTAGGCAACAAGGGGCCAATGTCAGGACAGCGACAGTCTTCAAGACTCTATGATGAAATGTCTGTTCTAATGAGATGTCTTTGAGCGAGTCACTCTCTGTCCTATTCTCTGATACTCCGCCCTCCCTTTTGACAAGATAAAGTAACTGTCCCTTTAAGAGTTTGGGTATCACTGTCACTTTTATATGGGAAGAAAGAGGGAATGGTACAGAACTAAGAAACATGATGTATTCTTGAAGCAGGGACATTTCAATTGATGATTTGTGGGTTCTTATGATGACAATAATGTAGTCTGTCATCAGGCTTTCATCCCTTGTGTCCTGTTTCCTCTATAAAAGGTGCATTAAAACCAGTCCAAGAACCTTTTTTTTTATTTCATAATTGACCAAAATGCTTTTTAGAAAATGTCTCATGCTTGTGCTCTTGTTCCCTCCATGTTGGAAAAAAAACCCCATCTCCATTCACTACTTTAAGTGTCTTTTGAAAAAACAAAGAAAAAATGGGTATTGTATAAAGTACTTTCAGAACTTACTGTGTATACTCTACAATCATTGAAACCATCAGCCTTTGACGAGCCTCTTGGAGAAATGGCTTACTTTTGGGGATATTGGTGTTTTGTATAAAACATTTCTGACCAAGACTTCCGTTTACAAAGTTGCACAGTTTTGTGGTTAGACAAGCAAGTTGTTGAGCAAGAGCAGAGTTGGTGTTGAGAAATGACTTTAGATAGCTGATTATTTGCTGCACTAGCATTTTTATGTGCATTTATAGAAATGAATTACAAATTCCTGTCAGGTGAACACCAACAAGAATATTGCATAACAGCCCGTGCGTTCTCCATGAATAAAAGCTAAGCTTGCGAAAATACCATAGTACACTGACTATATCCTGTGTGTCTTGGAGAAATGTTGTAGTTCATCTTTATTTTTTGTGCCCTACAGCTTTGTACCCATAAATTTGATTAGAACGGTGCAGTAATACCAGTCAAGTATAATCGACTGGGCGTTAAACTGGGATGGGCTTTTATTAAATTATATTTTATGGTATAGATAGTGTTTTATGACAACATAAGATCTCATCATGCTTTTCTTTTAAAGGTCAAATTTATCACCATTTCTGGATATGTGCTGTTTAAAATGTAGAACAAGGCTATTTTGATAGTGAGATTTGCATCACTTCGCTGACACCCACCTCAGACTTCCAAAAGTTTATTATCGTTTGCTGATTCAAAACTATTTTCAAACCAGTTCAAATTGACTTTAATATAATACCCTGCTTGATGGGAGAATTTCCATGCACTTTGCTGATCAAATTTAAAAATACCAAGAGCAATATTAGACATACATATTACAAAAGGCTGATATTGTGAACATGTGCTCTGCTGTCTGGACTTATTAGGTGTTCCGATTTAGATCTGTGTTTTTTCCTAAGTGATATATGTAGAGATAATTGAAAAACAAAACTCCTGGCATTAGCGACTGAGCACAGACCAATATTGAGCAATCTGAGAATGTGTACTATCCTGGTTCAGACTAATGAGCTAGACTGAATGATACCTTTCATCAAATCGACTTGAAACACTTGAAGCAGTGTTTCAGTCTGTAGGAGTCACTCAGCATGACGAGCTCTGTAATGACCTCCAAATGTGTTTTGTGTGATTGCTGCCTTGCCGCCTCACAGACTCTCTCCCTCTCGTCATCTTTTCTCTCACACCAGCATGATCGCACAGGAAATTTGTACTCATTTGTTTAAAGATGTTTTTTGGTTTTTTGGCTTTCGGACTTATTGTTTAGAAAAGAAACGGACCAAACTGTGCTTCACCACATGTATGCTGTGGAATGTTAGATTGTTTTTCAAATCCATATTTTAGCTGTAATTACCCAAATGTAACCCGAACTCATTTGTTTAAACTATTCCTTCATAGATTAACTAATAGTTACATCTCCATTTTCAGCAGTTGAACAGTATTCCATGTTAATCATCGGGATTTTTTTATACATTGGCATTGATCTAATTGGCTCCAATCTTTACTGGGGAAAGGCTGATGGTAATATTAATAGCCTTGCCGGCAACATTTTATTGGGTAAATTTGGATATTTGGATTTAAATTATTTTCAAATGATTTGGAAGATCGACCCGTTTGCTAAAGAAAATTGTATTTCTAAACACAAGGATACATCAACTTGTAACACTGGAAGTCATAAAACAGTTTTGCCATTCCAGTATGATCTTAAAGTTAAACTCCAACATACTGTCTAACTTGCAAATGAACATTTATTTGCAACTTTTTGGTACTTTTCCAACACCATGCAAACAGTTTTTAAGATGAGCAGGACCTTTTAAATAGGAAGTGGCTACATGCCGGCAACCAGTCACCGTTAGCCTATTATCAGCTCTGAATCAACAAACTGACATCAGATTCCGAGTCGACAGCACACACATCAAAACCAATACCGAAAGTCTAAGAGGCAATTCTAAATAACTTAAAAATTCACGAATTTTAATTCAGGGGAAACTAAAGCTCTCAGAAGGTAAATTATGATCCAAACACAGAAATGCTGTCATCAATCTGACGTAGAAATTCCAAAAAAATTCATAGACTAAAATCATTGTCACATATAAGTCCCCACTAACAGAATAGTCACTAAAATACACACAATTGACTAACATGGTGAATCCTAGACCTATATATATATATATATATATATATACGTATATATTATGGTGAAATGTGTACCTTTTTTTTCAAGTGAAATTGTATCCACTCAAAAGGAAATGTCAGAGGACTAATAAAATCTGAATGATTCATCTTTTGGTAAAATGAATGCATGCACAAAATCCAATGGCCAACGGACCCATCTAGTTTTTGAAACCTGTCACAATAATGCAGACCTGAGAGATAATAAAACCAAAGTTAGAGGATCATGAAGGTTGGCAGGATTTATTCTCTGGAAAGTAATATTGGTCTAAAATATCATGACTTTTTACAAAACAGTTGTTCAGATATTTGGGTGGCAGCATAAACAAGAATATGCATATATTTAAAATGCAACTATTCACAGAAATACCATGTATATAGCTCATATACACAATTCATGTACAGGAGAAATATCATCTAAATAGGCACATAATCTCATTGCCCAATATTCAAAATGATTAGAGGTGAGTTCATTTTTTTGAATATAAGCTTGCCTGAATGATTAGTATATTATATAGCATATGGATAACTTTCAGTAGGGATATGTTTTGCTTAGTTAAAAAATATCTTAGAAAAACTTATGAAGAAATTCCATTGCCTGGTTTGGCAGATGGCATTCGAAGCCCAAATCATAAATCAGCCTTTAAAATCTCAAACCAACAAATGTCCTTTTGCATTGTATACATTTGAGATAAAATTGGTGTTTACAAGCACAACTTGCAAACTCCAACATGCAAAGTTAACTGAGGCTGACAGTGAACAAAATGTCACTTTAAATAAAGATGATCAGTCAGGAGTGTTAGGACATCTTCCAGGCATTATTGATCCAGGAGAAGCCACCACATACAAAAACAGACTCCGTCCAGCTCTTAAACTACCACCTCAAAGCTAGTCCACTGCACAAGCTGTAAGTGATTAGAAGCAGCTGTGGCAAGTGGAGCAGAGGAAGTGAGAATATCATTTTGAAGTGACAGCAATCAATAGCAATGATGGTTGTGAGGAGAAGTGAAGGACAGACAGTAAATCCTGTCAATCAACTTGATGAAGGGAATGTTTATTGGCGGATTTATTGCCGCCGCTTTTTTGTCTTTTGGTATCTTTATTGGAATAGTGATAAATAATGCATTTAAGATAATTACACTGTGTCCTTGGTTTTTTTTAGTACTTCTAATCCAGCTGGCAACCCTAGTCTTTGCTTATGGAAAGGCACAATAAATGTATTTAACCATGTGTAACTACAGACAGAGACGGGGTCATTAACATAGACTGTGTCGAGCATTCAGTGACCCATTTGACCTATTGTTTGTCTAAATGGATTTTCTGCAGAATCAATGCTCGTTTTCCAATGCAACATACACACAAATGTATTTTTTATACAGATAAAGTCTAGGGATCATATCCTTCAATAAAACTAAAAAGGTGGACAGCAGGTTTTCCTTACTAATCTCGCTCTCTCATAAGCATGATTCTGTAAGTGTGAAGAGCAGTAGATCTTGATGGAAGTGAGATAGAGACACAAGGGAGGGTTGTTTGAAGGGGGAATTAGCACTGAACAGGCCTATTCCCATAGAACGACAGAGCAGTTAGTCACTGCTCATTAAAGACTCCAAGTCCCACATGACACGCACCAGCTGCTGCCGCAGCACTGATCCTATCTTTATTTGATTTAATGTAGTGACTCAGAGGAATAATGAAAATGTACAGAGCGTAAGGTGGGGAAGAGAATGGAAGAACAGATAGAAGAAGATGTTATCATAATGTATCATCATTTATTTGGGACAGTTTAAGGTAGAATCATGGTAGGTAAAGAATGTGTTGCTTCAACATCAAGTTGGATAAATGAGTGATGGATATTTTTAAGAAGCTAAAAAACCTTCAACATTTTTCTATTCAGTCAAATCAGTGGAGCTAACTGTCCAGCTTTCCAAAGGTGTTGTGGGACTGATTGGACAAAACACCAGTAAAGGAAGTTTCCCACTTGACAAACCTAACTCTCGCTGCACATCAGTCTGCATTAGTTAAGTTGTGGGTTCCAATATGAGCCATGTGGTAGGGTAGGTAGTGTCAGTGTTGTCACGACCACGCTATAGCTACCATGAATGTAGCCTGGGTCTGTTGAAGGTGGCAATGCTGTTTAGGTTGTGCTCACATCTAATGAGGTGATTTATTGTATCAGTAAGGAATACTTACTGTGCACTTTTCCTTTCATTTTGGCAAGTATCTTGTGTTGAGTTACAGAAAATCTTACTCTATCTTAAGTTTTGAAAGCCATCTTTGAATAGTGTGTTTATATATAGGAACCAGCATTTTTTACTAATACTGCATTTATTATAAATGTTGTGGATGCGAGCAAATACAGTCAAACCCCCGGCCTGACAAGCTTCAGCAGCAGCACCAATACGACTTATAAACCCACCCCTGCTTATAAGGGGTAGTAACATATAACAGAGGCGAAACAAACTCCATCATCATGCTTTAAAACAATGATTTATTTTCTGCCACGGCAAAACATTGTTGTCCTTGTCGATGAATTCATATTGCTTGATATTGTTGCGGAAGTGCGTGTGAGCAGCAAAGTGGGGGCTTCACATCAGATAGATAGATAGATAGATAGATAGATAGATAGATAGATAGATAGATAGATAGATAGATAGATAGACACTTCATTAATCCTTTATTAATCCCAGCCCTTTATTAATCCCCTGGGATTGTTCCAAGGTTGAGGAACAATGGTCTATAGCACTCTGACAACAAGTCTCCACTGCACCGAATGCAAAACCTTTTGGAGACAAAACTTACATTCCAATCCTTATTTTAAATCTTTGTATGTAATCCTGCGGCCCTATTCCTGTTTCATCTGCTCTTTGAGATACACCATGAAAGACCACTTCTGTTAAATGAAGTGAAAGCAGGATTCTAATATATGGGTCACTTTCAAAGTTTCTCGTTTCATTACTTTCTCTTTTCCACTGGGTCCTCGTGGTCTTTTCTTTTGTGATCCTCACACAGCAGGACACATGAGCAGCTCTCCAGAGATCTACCCCTGGTGCTCTCAGGTGATCTGCCTGTGTGGATCCATTTACCGGAGAGCAGCTGCCAAGGGAGGTTTGAGCCCTCTTAAAAGTCCATGTTAGGCTATGGTTACAGACTGCAAAGTCTGAGGCAGTGGTGGAGAGAAAGGACAGCTTAAGGCCAGGCCAGGGGGTTCTATGGACCTCCTGCTGAGGGTTCAAAGAGAGGTCTCCAACAGCTGTGGCTCTCTGGGGAGGTTCACAGGGCCATGCGAGCAGTGAGGAGGGGGTTTTAGGGTCACATGGAAACTCAATCTCACCTCAAAAACAAAGTATATTTCTACATTTCTTAGAGATACTTCCTACATTTCATCAGAAGAAGAAAACAGGAAGGTCTGTTTTTATGTTAAAAAAATCGGTTCAGTGTTAGTTAATAAAACCAAGACTGTATGACAAAGCACTCATTCACTTTGGAAGAAAACTCAGTCCTGTATCTTGCTTCTTGAAATATATTTGGAAGTGCTTCAATACTTAGAAAACCCTGGGGGAGGTTCAATTCAAGCAAGAATTGGGAAGACAACCTTGTATTGAGTCTTAATCTTGTAAAACGTCCTAATGGCCGTTCAAATCTGAAGTCAGAACAGTACTTGAGTTCAGATAAGTGCATGGATTTCCTCTGAATGTGTTAAATTAATGATGATAATTTAGAAGATTAAGGTTCAGACAAAAGTGTCCAAGTGATGTGCTGAGAATTTTTCAGAAGCCTCGTTTTTGTTAAACCAGGAAATAGCAAGTCGTCTTTGGCAAAGTCAATGTTATAGTGTATAGTATATGTTAAGTGTGATGAATATTTTAGGCCAAACCACGATCTTTACGTGTATTTAAGTTGTTTTACTGTGACTAAATGAAAAATTACACTTTGGTTATAATAAAGCAATGAAACGGCACACTCTGATGTTACAGTCATGCTTGATTTGGTATTTCCTATCTTTTTTTCTTAACTTGCTTCTTGAACTTCTCTGTATGAATTGTTTGATCCCATATCTGTAATACCTGACTCTTAGGATTCCCTCATCAAGCCATATATTGGCTATATCTTCTCAGAGAAAAAGCCCTAATCAGTGGAAATGTTTTATTGACGTGTGATATGTATAAGCTGGAGTCTATACTGGGTTATAAATGTCAAACAAACATAATATGTTGTCAGTTGCACTGACTGCAAGCGAAAGTGACAAACATTTGGTTAAAGTGGTTGTAAAAGATAAACAAAAATGTACAGCTACCAACAGGACATGCTGCTGTCTTTATGCAGTGAACAAATCAAATGAAAATGCAGGTAAATTAGTGAAGAAACTAAACAAATATATTTTCTCCCGTTGAGGGATTGTGGCCTGCATTTAACAACACATAACGTTTGTTTCCAGCAGAAATGAAGAAGGAGAACACCAGCCCAATCATCTGTTCTCTGTGTCGTTTTAATGTTGAGAACTTAAAATTTATGTTAACTCAAACCTAATTTCCATAAGAAATTACATTTATGTTGTTGTGAATGGTGCCTCAGTAGTTTCAGTGTTTACAGTCAATCACCACAAGAGTGGATAGTTGAATATTTAACAACAAAAAATGCAGGGATCTCAGAGGTTTATGTGTATTATTGAAGATTATTGGTGACAGCTTTGGAACATTTTAGCCTAACATTTGCATATGTAGACATTGTATCTCTGAGGTCATGTAAGAAATATTTGGTTATAATCCAACAACTTAAACAAGGCAATAGAAACATGAGCTGTACCTGCCAATAAGAAATAGGTTGCATGACTTTATGGTATATTCAAATTTGTAGAGCTCTATAAAATAAATAGTCATGAATGACAGGCAATTCATATAGCACATTTCAACAACAGGCCATCAAAAGTCGTCAAAGTGCTTCACCCAAGACATCAAAAAGCATCAATAGGCTTAACAGTTTTTTTTTTGTTTTTTTTAATGGGAACAAAGAATCAGGAGAGTATTTCTTCAAACAGGGTGAAAGCTGTATCTTTAAGTACAACAACTTCTAATGCTCTTATATTAACCAATATTTGTATTTACTTTCATATTCAAACGTATATCTTAATCTAAAATGAGGCATAACAAGACAAAGTCCAATGTTGCGAAAACAATGTCATTCCTGTGATCAACGCTTTCGCCTGAGTCATAAATGTCTTTAATTTAATACAAGGAGGGCACATGGATCCATGTGTTTAACATGTATTCCAGTTTCCTCCTTGACATTTCACTCAACACACCTGCTATAGTCGATAGAAACTATCAGTTGGTGAAGCGGGCACCCCATGTCATAGAGCTGCAGTTCTTGTTTCACTGGTTCCTATAGTCTTCTGACTTCTGACCCTGACATCCTCTTGCTAAACACATATCCTGCCTCTCTATGTCTGTCCTTTCAAATAAAGGCCAAAAAGCCCAAAAAAATATCTAATGAAAGAGATAATGATTATTTGTGAAATTGGTGGTAATATTAAAGATCTTAAATGTGATAGCTTTAAATTTCCTCTATCTGGACATAGAAGTACAAATATCCATGACTACATTGTCAATCAACACATTATTTATGGTACAGCATTAAAAAGGATTAGAAATGTGCAATGTGTTTGTCATTAAGAATCCACCATTCTTAATTTGGTCTTAAATTATTTGAATGGTTTGTGAATCCAACAGAAGAATAGATACATTCCGGATGGAGTCTAGACACTGGTAGTGATGGTGCAGGGAGGATGCAGGCTAAGATGAACAATATGTAACTTTTCCACCTTAAAATATGAGTAGAAAAAGGCGTCTATACCATCTCTACAGACTTCTTGGGAAGTTGATCATACTGGTTTACAGCGCGAGTTCAAACACCAGCCTCCAGCTAATGTTAGCCAGTGCTGTTTGAAACAATGTCTGAGGTTAAGAGACAGGAGGGGACAGAAGTTAAAAAAAATGAAAGAGATCGGCCTAGGAAGAGGCCAGAGTACAGTTAATATTGTTCCTTGTTAGCCAACATGAGGTGCTACCATAGTGCAAAACCTTAGCAGAGGATATCTGTATCCACTCTGAAATGATGCTACCAGAAAAATAATATATCAACCACGACGCAATTTATTTTATCAGAGTATGGGGAGCAAGTTTGGTATCTCAATGGAAAATCACCCCCTCTAAATGCTTTTAAAAGTAGATAACCCATTTAAAACACCACTACTTGCTGCATTTGCACTGTTAAGAAATATGAAGCATGCATTGACCCAGCTGCTACAATATAATTGGATTGGGCTTATTGGGTTATACATGTAAAATAAATGATTTTACATTAAACACTAAATTGTGTATTGATGTTTTCTGGAAATACAATTTTTAAAAAGTATCTGATTTAACCCACCTCTACAATATTTTGAAAATGCATAATAGTAATAACAGAATATCACCTCTTATGCAGCTTATCAAAATAAATAGTCTTAAGTATGAGGAGCCCCTTTCATTATTGTATTTCCTGAGCTTTGATCAGTGATTGACCTAATAGTAGATCTTTAGATAAGTATAAATGTCCTACATGTGTATCTGACTTTTCAATCACCCTGCCTATTCTTGTCTTCACTAGTTAGAATGTTCCAGTAACACGATACTGTATAAATATTTGTCCGACATAACTGCAGGCTCATTCAGCTGATCCTTTCGGCTTCAGCTCCAGCACAATGGCCCCTTATCCTGACCAAGTAACCCTACACTGGCCTCCCTGGTCATTATTGATGGCCTAGTAAGTGTTACAGTTACAAACCAATTACTCTACCATTAATGTTAGATGAGCTGCTCTACAAGTACAGCTAGATGCTTATCAGCTTTCCCCTGTTACGTGCCTTTTTACTTTCACTAAATTGCGCACCTTCTCCTGCTCGTGGTTTTTAGTCTCTAATGAGTGGGAGGTGAGAGTGACAGCTGGCAGTCTTAACCCTATATCAAGGGAAATTTCTCCCAGTTCAAGAGGTAGAAAAGTCAAGAGGTGAGCAACATGGCCCCTCGGTGACTCTGAGAAATCTGGTGACCCAGTAAAGTGATATCACACCACCGAAGAGGAGAAAAAGGGAGGGGGGAGAACAGAGGATAGGTGTAGAGATCGACTGCTGCCACCTCCACATGTGGGTTTTCCAGCTCAGAAAGAGTGTGTCTTCAAGTCAAGGAAAGGTAGAACATTTAAGTGACACGCGCACAAACACAGTAGTTTACCCCCAGATGTGTGTGTCTGAGATATGCCAGACAGGTTTGTGCAGAGGAGGGAGACGAGAGACAGTTGAGGAATCGAGTCAACACCCTGCACCTCTCCATCAACAGCATCTGCTGAGACACATCTATCGACACGGCTTCTCAGTAACACTTATCCGAGAAAAGAAATCCCAGTCCTGGCCCACACTAACATATTATTTAAACATCTTAACAGATTTTAGGGTTATGTGAGAGACCCCACACATGTCAACAAATAATCATAGATCAAACAGGGTTTTTTTTGTTTTGTTCCTAAAGTGTGAGGAAAGCCAGGATGTGGACTAAGATATATTTAGTCCCCCAACAAACAGAGTCATTACTCTCAAAATTAGATTAAATTTCCGCAGTCAAACTCGACTTAAAGTAAGTAAACAGACATAAGGGGCCGGCTGGCAAGAGGAATTTTGGATTGTTTTAGGGCTACTTTATCCCCTAAACACTTGGTGCTTGGACACAAGTTAAAAATGAGCTGTGTCTCAGTTGTGTGTATGTGTATGTGGAATTAGTTCATATGAATTTACATAGTAGCTTCTGCCAGCTTCTGTGTGTGAAGGGGTTGGTTTGACGTGCGTTGTAAAAGCTTTTTGAGTCATAAGACGAGAAAAGCACAAGCTGAAGTCCATTTACCATTTACATGTTACTGAGTAAAAAATAATTTGCTGCAGTTCTTAATTGCACAAATAAAGCTTTTAATCAAATTAGAAAGTTTTTGTTGTTTAATGACTGATAGAAATGTGTGTCTGCGCTTCCTTATTGTCTAAAACATCCAGTGGTGATTGAGACGTTTCACTAAGAAATGAACGTGTCCAACTCATGGTGGCACTATAGACAAAAAGTCAGAGAATCAAAGAAGTCATTGTCTGGACCGCAAGTTCACTGACCAAGCAGGAAAACCCCAGTTGGAGCTAATTGCAGTGCTTGTTACTTTCGAAATGTCCAGGATCGACATATTCTCATATACTTAGACCCACACACCTAGTTCTCCGTAGGTGGTGTTGTAGAAACCATACATCAGCAGCTTTTCAGAAGAGCATGTCCTTA
The DNA here is from genome assembly GCF_947650265.1 of Symphodus melops. Classification (NCBI taxonomy): domain Eukaryota; kingdom Metazoa; phylum Chordata; class Actinopteri; order Labriformes; family Labridae; genus Symphodus; species Symphodus melops. The sequence continues at coordinate 17,789,563 of NC_136706.1, forward strand.
AGAACATGATAAAGAGGAAGCAGGCATTTCCACCTCAGGAGGGATGTTTTCCGCTGCACGTCCTGTCTGATTAGTGAGACCAGTGCCTCTTCCCCTGAACTGCACCTCTCGACCGATTACAGAAAAGGTTTCATGTCATACAGCATGTTGTGAAAACGCTCTCCATTGCATCGAGACGGAAAGTGACTCTATTATTCATAATGCTTCTTTAGCTGGCACTCTGTCATGAAATTGTCATGAGACAAGCCTTTGCAGTTTTCTACTGAGCCTCTCGTGCTCTCACAGTTAAATCATCCAAAGTGTCCTTTAAAACAGAAACAGAAACAGATTATGTTTAAACTATGGGAGTAATTAGAAAATGCCTCTTTCACGGATTTTTATGGGTTATGTTCGTTTAAACAGAAAGACACCAAGGAAAAGAAAAGTTTCCCAAGAAACAAAACCTCAAATAAATTTCCCCATTATGTTTGGACTTGACTGCAGATGAACTTTGAGAACAAGCTGCTCAGTTAAAGGAAATCAGGAGATCCACTCCTTTTTTTTTTTTTGGAGTCCGTCTGGGGGCTGTTGAGAAGTAGATGCATTATCTGAATGTCCAGCGAAAGTGGGGGGAAGGAGGCTCGCTGAAGTTTATGGAGATTTATGGCTCCTTTCCAAGGCCTTAATTGCCTCCTCCTCTGTGGGGAGTCCTGGGAAGCCTGTGGTGAGCAGTGACCAGCACAGGGGCTCCTGCAGGTGGGCCCACCAAAATCGCTGTTTACTAAGACTTGTTATGGAGACAAATGGTGTCACTGAGCGCTCCGAAAACCAGACGACAAACAAAGACGAGGAAGAGAAAGGAGAGGAGACGGACAGCTGGCCACTGAAAAGGTTTAGGACTTCAACTTGGCCTTCCAGAGACACAGAAAAAGAGTTATAATGGCTTTAGCTTTACTGCTATACCTCTAAATAACTATCTCTGATGAGTGCTGCGATAAAGTAGAGAGAGACAGAAACAGTTGAACTTGATCTCGGGTCATTAATCCTCTGAGTCCTCTTTTTTCTCTTTGAAAAGTAAGTCTGATATATTTTAGCCTTTTATTTAATTGGTCTCATTGAGAGAAATACATTTCTTTAGAGTCCAGGCCCGAGGATGAACATAACAAATAAAATGATGCAGCAAAGTAATCCAAAAAAACCCAACACTGACCTTGATAAGATTATGTATTTCAATTTTCCAAAAACCATCCACATCATCTAAGTGTTTACATTAAACTCCCTGACTAAGAATGAGATCCCATTCAAAACGTGAAAGACTACATGTGACTGTTGGCTGTACTGGACATACTATATGCGTTCATTTATTTTTGCACAATCCTTTAAAAGGCTTTCTACTCTTTTCGAGTATTTTGATATTTTACTGTCTGGCTGTAGAAGAGTGATGCAAAAAGAAATTAAGTAACCAATTGTCATAAAAAAGCAGAAAACCCCAGAGTCGTTTCCTGAGGTTATTCCATCAATCAATCAATCAATCAATCAATCAATCAATCAATCAATCAGTCCCTGTTCATAAGTCTGACCAAGGAAATCAAGGCTTCAGTGAGTTACATAATACAGTAGGTGAAATCAATAGGATGATGACATTCGCCTGGTTTCACCTGCTGTGCTCACAGCTTTAAGATGTGCCTTTATTTGTGTAGTCCTTCTAATGACTGCATCTTGTAATTTATTCTCTTGATGTTACACATTAATCATTTAGAAAATGTGATGCCGATTTCTTTTATTCATGAACTCTGGTTTTGAATGTTGAGTTTTCAATAGTTTTGGCTTGTGAGGATTTTAAAGTCTGAGATGTTGTCAGTACAGCCTTTTTAAATATTTAAATGTGGGCTTTCTATGCCTCTATTGTAGAGACAGGACAGTGGAAAAAGTCCGAAATCCGGCAGAGAGGGAGAGAGAGAGTAGGGAACGACAACCAGGAAAGGAGTCACAGGTTGGATCAGAACCCGGGCCACCCACCCCGAGGACTACAGCCTCTGTACATGGGGCGTGCACACTAACCACTTTTCCACTGGCGCCCTGAAGCCATTTTTACCAGAGATGGGGGTTATAGGCCGAGGGGGGAGTCCAACTTCAAACACCAGCGGGCACGAACAATGTTAAAATGTTTTTGTGTTTCTGTTTGTGGATTATGGTTGTGGAACGGGTTGGGTGTGGCGCTCATGTAATGTCCAAGCATGACCCAGTTTAAAAAAAGGTACAAACACACACATGGCTTTCATGAGGTACAGGGAGGAAGAGGGTGTTTTCATAAGTTATTTATATTTGTTTATTGACTTATCTGCTATTATTTATGTTCTATTGTGTGTGTGTGTGTGTGTGTGTGTGTGTGTTTATATATATATATATTTTTATATATATATAGTTAAGGTAGTGTAATTAAGTAGTGGAGAAAGGGTAGGCATAAATACGCTCATGCTTCAGCCTACTCCTTTTCTGACATGTTGGGTTACAATAAATATTGTTCATTTAATTATTCTTCTTGATTTGTTGTATTGTTTGCTTTTCACTTTACATTTCTGTGCTACTTACACATGTCCGAAATAAACTTGGGAATCAGAATCAGAAGCCTTTTAAAGTAATAAAGATGTAAAAGACATATTTATTGGACAAAAGGGTTAAGACACCATGGATCAATTCATCAGTTTTTTTTTTCGCCTGAGGTCCCCACTGACATACCGTTTGCAGGAAAAAGGGTCACTCTAATAATCAATTATTTTCTTCCTCTTAATAACATAGAGACCTGGTGGAGAAATGGTAGCGGTGTGTTGAGACATTAGGCTCATGTTTTTTGCAGGGGAACACGTCTTGAGTGACTGTGTGTGACGAGCCACAGAGTGAGATGGCAGAGTTGCAGTTAAGTGTACTAATGAGTCTGGCCACTCAAAGCATGAATATTGGATATGAATAGGAGTAGATTTACTCCAAACCATGCCTCACCAACCCACTTCCTGTTTCCTTTTTGAGCTGGAACTGAGCTCACAGACAAACACTGGAGATAAGTGTTCTTACAAGAAAGGTGTGAAGAAGTAGAAACTGATGAAACGTGACTGCTACAAATGAGTAACAAATCAAGCAACAAGTATGTGTCGTTATCCACTTCAATTATACTGATTAGGTAAGAGTTAATGAGTTAATGAAATGGAAATGGAACGTTGTTTACCTTCATCTAACTATTAATAACCCTGCTTTTTTCTAATGATTACCATCATTACTTTCAATCAGCTTTGTTCCACTGCCCACCTGTCCATTAAGCCTCCAGCCTACGGGAAAATCAAGCCATTTTCTTGTTTCAAATTCAGTAAAGTAGTCATTAGAAAATTAACCTCTGCCATTTTGTCATTATTGTGCATACAACTCTGAGCAGGTACCAGGCAACAGGCCTCAATTAAAACATGAAAAAGGTTCAGTAAGCCTTCGGAGTACTTTATTTCCATGTGCACAGAGCCACAAAGAGGACTGATGCTTTTCCATTATTCCCAAACTGTTTTTCTGTGGTAATCTAAGTTCATCGTTCAGGACAATTTACTAAATTACTTACAAGCTGAAATGGCATGTTATTTCTAAGTGGAAATGGTTACTTATGTGAACGATTTAATTCTGAAAAAAAGAACAAAAAACTATATTCGATTCTTTGTACTTATCGGAAGCTGTTTTTACATCTGCACTTCTGAAAATGTAATGCAAAGTTTACGATGACATGCCACTGAAATTTTCCGAAGTTGCTTGTTTACATCAATCAATCAGTCTTTGTGAGTCTGCTGAGCCACATTTAGCATAGCTACAGTGGTGAGGAATAACATCCTTTAGGAGGCAGAAACCTTGAGCAAAGCCTTGAGTCATGTTGAACAGCTAGCAGCCAATATTGTGTCTGGCTTGAAAGGTCAGATGTTCTTCAGTGGAGATTTTTACTATTAAACGAGTGGGGGGGGACAGAGTATAACAATTAGATTTTTTCCCCTCATGTCAATACTATGTTTCACTGGATGTATTCATACTGGCAGTATCCACAAACATGTGTAAAACATGAATGAAACAGCTTCATTACGTGATTGACATTCTAACCGGTTGCAAACTGGTTGCGTGATATGAACGCTTTAAGCCTGAGATGCTTGTAGTAATTTGTCCTGAATGTGTCTTGTTGCATTTATGCATATGATCAGACAAATGCCATTCCACAAGTGGATACCAATTTTCAGATGTCACTTAAGGACTGTCTTTGATTTGATTGGTGACACTGAATTTGTGAGAAATTGCGATCAGTAACTGTTTGAAATGTCAAGCAGCTCAATCCTAAATTGTGAATTGTCTGTTTTTGAAAGGTGCTATGTAAATAAACGTTACATACTTAGGGACAGTAGTAGTAGAAGTTGTTGGGGAGGCTTGATTTGCTGTGACCACACTTTCACCCTTCTTTGAGTCTGGCCTCAACATTGAGCTTGTAGCTACCTTGCAGTACTATCCGTTCAGTCACACCATATTTAGAGCTTCTTCTGTTTGAATCCTGTTTTTGTCTGAAATCGTCATCTTAAATCAAACTGACATCTAAAACTTTTGTTTGGCAAATAGATAGCATATTTACTGAGCACTTGACCTCACATCTTTTGCTCCAAACCAAATTTGGAAGAGGTGCAGCTCAGATCCATGGGATTTAGGACTCTGATCCGTCTGATCTGAGGAAATAGTGCAATGTTGAGCCACCAAGTCTGCATAGTAAGTCCGGGTGGATTGAGAGGTGAATTAAATGCTGGACTTTGCAGACATCTGCCTGAAAACCTTTTTTTATTTTTTTGGACAGTTTAAATTGGTCACTTCATGACCATAAACATATAATATCTTCCTATTGAGTCAAACTCAAACCATTTCCATTTTGGATAAGAGAAAAATACTTCTATAATATTGACATGTAATCATTTGGAATGCGTTATGTGACTGATACAGCACAGAAATGGTGATTTTTTGAGTTTTTCAGATTAAGATTGAAATTGAATTTGTTTTTTTCCCCAAATTGGACCGACTGGGTTTGTTGTTAGATCTTCCAAGACACTGCCAAGTGTAAAGTAGACCCTTATTTCGCAGGACATCTGAAAACAACAATATTGAACTGCCTTGAACTCGGCCCCCTATAAAGCAGAAAAGTCGACATCAGGCAAGGGTTGCCAGATCAGATGCAAATGCAGTGACTCTGCTCCGCTTCACCCAGTTGCTGAACACTGAATCTCTGAGCGCTGCAGTCCCGGAGGTGAGGGAACCCCCCTGCGTTCCCCCCATTCCTCCCTCTAATGAAGACCAGAGGAGAGGATATCAGGCCCTCCATCAGCCACAGGTCCACTTCACATATGTTTTGATGAATCTCCGCTCAAGTGCTGAGACCCTGCAAGCTCCGGGGATCGCACCGCCGAGCCTTATCAGCATTCCTCGGAGGACGCAGTCAACAAAACCACATGGGCTATCACTGACAGGCAAACGCCTTCACACACAGACAGGCAACACCTCAGTGTTTGATCATGTGATATTCTGGGGGGCCGCAGGGCTGGCTTGTTTGCACGATCATGATCACATGCTGTAATTTGTCGTGAAGCCTGTTGAACACTAAGCTGCTGCAGCAGAGTTAACTGCAGGATTTTTCAGTTACGTTTTTTTTTTTTTTTTTTGGCATGGGATTGACAGCATGGGATTGACAACATTGACAGCGTTCAATCCCACGCAAAAAAGAAGCTTTTTCTCAAGTAAAGAGTGCAAATTGAAGCTGAACAGGATCTTTCTTTGCAACCGTTCAACACTTGAATATTGTGGTGATTGAGGTGATAATTATCTGATGTTTTTCACGTTTTGATAAGCACTACTTCCTGTGTCTTTAAAGAATAAGGTTGCAGTGTGTGCTGACATTTTGCCAAATTAGAGAGTGTTGAACTTAAATCTTTCTGACATTTTTTAATTCAGTATTTAATGGAACAAGAAAACTTGCTTTCTTTGGAAGCATGACACTTATCTCCGCCTAAGCATATCTCGACCTACCTCTTGTAAAGAGAGAGATTTTTCTTCACAGGGTGTGATGCATAAAAAAGGTTGAGTTTTAGTTTAAAAGTACACTAGAAGAGTGAAACAATGCTTGAAGGTTTGTGTTTAGATCAAACGGTCAAAGGTTAAATCCAGGTGCATCATTTTTAGCCTCATACAGTCGTTTTGCTTCAAAGTCATTTCAGACGGTTTTTTTTTCTTACACAGCTGACATCACACACACACACACGCACACACTTGCAAAAACACACTCACACAAATACATAGAATGTATATCTCCTAATTCAAATAACTTATTACAGTCTTAGTCTTATAGTTCCATTAATAAAGTCATGAAACATGTACAAAAATGTTTAATGGCTCTCTCTGTCAAATAGAAGTTTTTACCTTGACAGAAAAACCGAACACAAAATTGTCCAATTTCAAGGTCTATGTGCGGGTGCACCACATGCGTTTTCTCTGAAATGCAGAGGGGATCAAATGAGTGTATTGAGAAATATGAGGATTTTGATACTTTCATGGGATAGTGGATCCAAAAAGCAGAACTGTTTCACTTTGTTACAGATAAGAAAAGAAAAGGCAAGAGAAATATCAGGTAGATTAGATAAAAGGACATACTTTAGGAAGCCGTAAAAATGATTCAGTCTCTTTGGTCTGCAGGACACTGGCAGACAATCTGATACCATGTAATATATGAATTGTGTGCTTTAATTATTTATGTCCTTCAATGTTACTGTGACTGTGTACATATGTAGGCCTCAGTGAACGTTTCAGTAAATGCCTCAGTCTAGACAACATTTATTTTTTGGTGACTTTTTTTTTTAATGCTGTACATGGCAGGTGTAAAAACACTACAAGACAAAAAAAAAAACACATGGAATACGAACACAAATAAAGTATGCCTACATGGAGTTGCCTACTTTTATCCCGCTACACCTGAACTAAAAGCAGACGCTTTAACATTTCCTCTGTGATTTATTCCTCAGCAGTTTAATGGAGAGCTAATAAATAGGAGAACAGAGCTACTAAGACAATGACGGAGGTAGAATTGAAGGATGAGAGCAGCATGCACAGAGCATAATCGTACTGTCGTCTCTAACATTTCCAGGAACAGACATTTTCTTTCTTGTGAAATATTCAATTTATTCTGCAGCCACGTGAAAACAGAGAAACTTTAAAAGCTTTTAAAGGCTCTCAGAGGGGCAATATGCTGACGCACAATCAGTGCACAACTTGAATGCTCCCCCGGTTGGAATAAGGCATTATGTACTGTATGCGCACGCTTTGAGTGTTCGTACTAAATCCGCTGCATGGAGAAAGTGGCATTTTCAGTCTTGTGAAACACTCACGTTTATTTTCCAGCCTTATAAAAGCACACATAATAACCTAAAAAGCTCTCCAGGGTGCATTTTGGTTAAATCACCCATGCAGTCATATACAGTATATATCCACTGTTTTTGCTTCTACTCTGAAGTTGCAGGCACCATGTGAGAAAACAGGAAGTAAGCCAGTTGTAGTGGTTTCTCTCTTTTGTCTCCTGCGCACTTTAACCCATACACGGAAATAGAGCTGTGGAAAGTGTGACTTCTGCCACAGCAAAACAAAATGTTCAGAGGGAGTAAAAATAGATAAATCTGGCAACCTGCAAAGAAACTAAAAAGTCTGGTTTGGTTGACCAGCAAAACTGACCTCATCAACTTTCCTTTAATTCTACTTATTGACAGAGAAAACAAGAACCAAAGCGCTCCTCATGTCTGAACGCGGGGATGAAATTTTTTTGGCCAGTCGGCTGGATTGGCACCAAGGGAGGAGAGCTGAAGCGAAACCGCTGTCTCCAGCACTCCGTGTGACTGTGTGCTGTTGTGCAACAGACGTCCACTGTTTACTTGCGTTTCCTTCTGCCAGGTTGTTGTTTTACATCCTGCACATGGGGCGCCGCGAGAGGCTGACGCTGCTGTTTAACTTCATGTCCTGTGTGAAACTCCTGCTTGTGACAAAAAAATAACAGTGCACAGAGGAAGTAAAACATGCCATAAAATCACTTTTATTAGTAGTTTGCTTAGTGCTTTTTTTTTGCTGCAGTTTGCGATTATTGAAGAAAAAAAAGAACACTGAGGTGGCACTTTGATGACTATATGTAGCAGCGATACACAAACACACACAATTACACAATAACACACACACTCAGAAAGACAATAGGGCTGAGAGCTTAATGGAGAGTGAGGGTCCAGAGAAAGGTCAGAGTCTTCACTAAACACTTAGCTATTTAGCCCTAAACAAATCATTGCGGCTTATAGGGGTACCACTGAAGGATGTTCCCTCAGGTGACAGGGCTCTTTAAGCTGTGTTTCCTTCTATCAACAAAGCATCATTCATCATCTTATAGCCTCATTTGTATGTAGACCTCAATTATGAAGTCATTCTTTTGTGGTCGCTTTATCTTAATTTATTAATGTTCAAATCATCCACAAAATTTCAGCTTTCATCGACAAAGATTGAATCTTTCTGGCAGTTCTAATGCAGTGGTGTCATGAGGAGATACAGAGCTTCCTGTGCAGACTGATAAATCTTTCAAAAGGAGAGTTTCCTGTGTCTTCAGAAGCTAAATGTATCAGCTGTCTATGTTCTATCGTCTTCTGAAGGTGAAATCTACGAATGTGGGCCTGCAGTTGATTGTGTGCGAGCGTGTGTGTGCATGTGTTCTTGGGGGTGTGAGTTTTCCTTTTTCTGTGAATGGAGCAGTGAAAGGTTGGCGCTCTAAGCTGTGGTCACAGTGTATGTTGGCTGTTTATTTTGCTCTGCTTCACTTGACTCCTGAGTGTGAGTGTATGTGTGTGTGTGTGGGGGGGGGGGGGGGGGGGGGGGGGGGGGGGGGGGATCAGGGGTGTGAGGTGGGGGAGATCAGGGGTGTCATAAGGTCGAACAGAGAAGTAACACTCGCAGAATGTAGTACGATCTACCTAATTTTAGAACTGTCTGCACAGCTAAAAAATCTTAACTGGCTTTCTCCCCCCCAAAAAAAGAAAAAAAAGTGGTTCACCATTTAATTGGGAAAATTCAGGAATAACAAAGACTGGGGTTCTTGCTTGCAGGTGGGCATAATAAAAAAGAAATTGAGGAAGACTGCACACTAATAACTGAAACTGAATGAAACATTTATGCTATATTTACACGTAAAAAAAATCCTGAAAACGTCTTGGGTTTGTCAAGGTGAGCTGCATGTGTGAATATACATGAACACATTTTTTACCCCAACTTTAACCAAAATGTTCCCAGCCAGCACTCTAGTTATTTCCCCCCGTGTATTCGAGGTAAAGAAATGTGTCAGCGCGGCAGATTATTTTCAGGAAAATTCGATGAAAGCGAGCAGGGAGCAGTGAGGGTGTTTATTCCTTCAAAGTGTCTGCTTGAAACCAAAACTTTGGTGCTTTAAAGCAGACACTTTGATTGCTGTGGACTGCACCGACTTGAGGGATCTTTGCCATTTCAATGTGGATCCATTCCAGTTCTTAAGAATGAGGAGGTGGAGACACATTGTCCATCTTCATATAGAGTCAATGGATCCTCATAATATTTAACACACACCTTGATTGATCCTTAAATATTTATTTAAATAACTTCAGAAAACTGCTGAATTTTCCTCTAGCCATGTTTGGTTCAAAGTTTACAGGTGAAAGTATCTCAACAACTGTATGCCTTCATTGCCTAATTGGGTAAATGTATAAATCATTTTTTTTACTTAGGGAATTGTTGCAAAGGGTTGGTTCCACCTTGGTTTTGGCTCAAGTGCGATCATCTTATTTCACCACTTATTTTTAACTTGCCTCAGTTTTATCTTTAAAGCCCAGGTCTCAGAGAAAAGTGAGAAACTTGACCTTGAACAACAAATTCGATACAGATCCAGATGCTTAGAAGTAACAGAGGGAGACCAAACAACATATATGGAAACATGACCTTTCCCTGGTTTGCTTATATATCTAGTCTGCATGAGCATGACATACTGAACCCATTATTTTGACCTGGCAGCACAAGGAACACATCTCCAATGTCACATTAGGATGTAAATCAGGGAAAAGGTTAAGGTCTGTTAGCCAAAGATGTTCTCTTTATTGAACTTTACAGGAAGTCTTTCTTCCCTTACACAACAGATTTTTTTTTTGATTTTTTTAAGATACTTTTGTAAAAAAAAAAGAAAAATAAATACAAAAAGTTCATGTCACATCCCCCCTCTGGAACCTGTTCCTCCCATATTTGCATTTTATGAGTTTTATGCTTCAAGCCCAAAAGTGTCCCCTTAAAAATTGGATAATCATATAATATTTATAATCCATAAACAAAAACAAAATGAGGAAAACAAACTCCAAGACTCCTAACCTCGAGGTATAGAATTAAACAGTAAACAATGAAAAGACAATTGCCACGCTTAGTACTGATTTTCCTTCCGGCAGTTTGCCAAGGCGTTCTTGGCCTGCGGCCCGTATTGTCAGATAAAATGTGTGGGACGTCACCAACGCTGATGTGACCATGCTGCAGGTTTTCAAATCATACAACAACATAGTAAATCACACATGAGAACACCGAACAATGAGAATTGTTGTCTCTAAATCCCACTCAGATCCAGTGGGTGCCTGTTATGTGTGAAAACATGCGTGGGTCAAGTGTGTGGGAGACGAGAATCAGTGCAGCTCCTGTCCGAGAGATGTTGTTGTTATTGTTGTTGTGCTGGAAGATTATGCACCAGGGAGGATTTACTGAAGCAGAGAGAAAGGATTTTCTTTTTAACTACTGCAAATAACAGGCTATTTATCGATGAAGACATCCACAGTAAAACTAACAGGATGGACTAATGGATTTATCTTCAAACATTTTCCAAAGATTACTTATTAAACTTGGACAGGTCTCTGTGCAGATAGCAGATTAGAAGCACATTAATCCTATAGATAGTCAATTAAAGCCAATGGATTTATTGTCAACTACATTTTCTTGAACAATTTTCCCAAAACACTCCATAGTTAGAATAAACATTGAAACGCCAACACCAATATCATACTGTATTTTTAAAAAAGGTTATACAGTCGAAAAATACATTTTGGAATGTTTGCCAGACAAAATGTGAAAATAATCAGTAGATAATGAGGAAAGAATAATGAATTAGTTGAACATACCCAATGAACTTACTTATTGGCTTTAGTTTATTTCAAAATAAAACAACGGTTGAATTCAAACAGCAAGTAAATTACTCTCAGCTTAAAGGGATACTTCACCCGTTGAGATATGAATCTGTGTTGACATTCAGTCATATATGTTTTAGAAATGTGAAATAGTTTTTGACGTTGGGGCCTTCTTGACCGAGAAAAGGCAGAAAGTTTCTTTCCGGCTAATGTGGATGAAAAACAACAATTCCCAGAATGCTCAGCACCCCAGGCCACACCTGCTGAAATAAAGGATAATTAGGTGCATTCACATGGTTTTGGACACTTCGGAAAAACGTTTGTTAAATGCAAACACATGCTCAAGTTGCTTTTCTGAATGTTAACATTTACCTGATCTTTGTCGAAGCATCCACTTTTTTGTGCTTTTGGAAGTGGTGAACACACTGATGTCGGAAGAATGACTTCCCAACTCAGAAATTTTGACCACCTGAGCAGCACCTGAATGCAGCATTATTTACAAAAAAATACTACAATACAAATGGATGTTTCCTGAACTAATTCAGGAATTTCTTCCAGGGTGAATTGGCATCTAAAAATTCCTGGCAGAAAATGGACTCTTTATCTGTGTCCATAGGCAAACAGTGACAGCACTGACACCACCATTCTGCACCAGCTCTTTGTTCTCAGAGCCGCAGACCTGCCTGTCAGCCAGCTATTGTGGCTCATAGAAGGGGCCAACATCCGATTTGAGCACAAGACATTCATAATCCCCTTCATCGATATCGGTTCGAAGTTTAAACATACTCTCTTCGCCATTTTTGGTCCAAGCAAGATGGCATAAGTTTCCATACTGGGAGTGGAGTCCCACCAACTGATGTGTACTAGGTCTTTAGCTTCAGTGGTTGAAAATATTAAGAAGTGATGTAGTTACATCCTTGCTCACTAAAACAGCCTTTTCAGATGCTTCTTTTCAAAAAAGAAATACAGAGCTTTCCCAACTCAGCGGAAAATTTGCTACATGTCATTTCCTGTCTCTACTCAGCTGTACTATCTAATATCTTTATCATCATCAACATTTATTTAAGCCTAAAAAATCTTAAAAGTGGGGCGCTTGTCGCACAGTGGTACGTGCATTTCTCCAAAAATGTAACTGCTGAAGGAAACAAGTTACATATGTATGCAATTTCTTCAGATACAGCTGCAGCTTTCTTTGAGGAATTTTCCATTGCATATTGAGAATTAGGTCAGAGAGACACACATATGAGCAATGAGGGAAAAGAGAACTGAGCAAACAGCAATTTAACCGACATGACTTCATCAAGACGAGAGAGGTTGACTAATGAGTCTTTGGATCATTGATGATTAAACCCATCAGAGATGTTATAAAGGCTTCTTTCTTTCCAAGTGTGCTGCTTCTGCTCGTTGCTGGCCATTTAATGATACTTTAATGCTTAGTTTCAAATCGCTTACAAGTAAGAGACTGTGTAGAGAATTAAATCCATTTATATTTTCATCTTTAAAGCTCCTTTGAGCAACCTTTTTTTGTGTCAACTTTGGCAACCTATCAGCACAAATTGGACTTTTATGTCTAAGGAGTATTTTTAACAAAAGAAAATCACACTATGATGTCTCTTAAGCAGCTAAATGTATCACTCATTGAGTAGTTTAGTCATGGCATAAAGGCTGTTTCTAAAGCATTCTGTTAAATATCTGACACAAAACCTGCTGCAGCAGTTTCAGATACTTCAAGTTCTGATGACAAAATCCTTAAAAAAATGAAATGATAATCTATATAAACAGCCAATCTTGTTGCTGATGGTCTTGTTTGCTCAGATCAATAATACTGTCAGTCTGTTTCAGAATCAGCTATAAAGTCCTCAGAGAAGATTTGATTAAGTGACTTTTGTTTCCAGCACTGCAGGACATTTTCTGGCAAAAAAACAATTCAAGCAAAGTCTGTTCCAAATTTATAAAAAAAAAGAAATAAAAAAAGTATCAATAAAAGCCAGTTATAATCTTTCATGGGCTGTTAAAACCTTTTCGTAATCTCAAGTTATTGATAAATACAAATAGTTACTCCTGATTAATTGCATGTTTGAAATTCAATTTCTTCCCATTTTCAGGCTTTTTTTTTAAATTCCTGTCCTGTCTCAATATGCTGAGAGTTATTTCACTGCTGTTTGAATACCCTGCTTTTATTTTGGAATAAAACTAAGGACCACCTATAATTGTATTTTACAACATTATCTTAAAAACAGAACAAGGGAACTCGTCAAAAACTAAATGAAAACGGTTTTAACAAGAAAAAAAATGTTCGATGCCATAAGGTGGATATTACTTTTCATTGTTCAGTCATCTGAGCTGTCTGAGTTTTTTAAAGCGACACGAGACACAATTGCTGCAGTGTTGCTCTTTTCCATCACTATGACAACAGGAAGACATTGTGGAGGCTTATCCACAGTGCGCCTAAAGGGACCAAATAGCATGTAATTTATCGAGATAGAAAATGAATGAATTCATTTCAGACCTTAATTAATTTCTGTTAACTATTCAATGCTGACAGCCCGGCTCTTTTTCTGTGTCGTTTAGGATATGTATGTAATGCATTTCGATCTCTTATATTACATCTCACATTTAAAGGAAACAATGCCAAAGTGGACAAATACATGACAAATAATATTCCTGCTCTCCTTTGGCCACAATTTCTCCTCACCAGATGGATGATACAGTTTAAATACAGACAAAAATATTCTCTATAAATAAACCTCTGTTATCATTGTGTTGCGTCAACTTTCCATCTGTCTTCTTCCCTGGAGTGGGTCTTACTTTTTCTGCATCCTAATCACCCCTCAAACAGGACATTCAAACTCTTGGCGAGGGTCCCTGATAATTGTTTGAGGCGGCAGTGCCACGTTTTTGAATCATGAGTTGAAATCGTTAAAACAGCAAGAAAGATGAATGGAGGCCAAGCAAACAGGTCACTGCCTCTTAATCATTCTCTCAGACCATAAATCCTTTCAGGAAAAGGAGAAAAGACTAAGACGGAGAGCTTTCCTCATGTGATTTGTCAGCTGCAAAAATGAGTTTCCAGGCCCAAACAGACACACAAAGATTTAAACAAGGATCTCTTTTCATTGAACAACATTGACTTTTGCGAAATACAACTGTCTTTCATTCTGTCTTCACTCTTATCCAGGCTTTTGCACATCTGGCCGCTTAAATGTCTGCGCACAGAGTTTAAGATAAGTCACAATTACATAACCAGAGCAGGCTTGAAGTGTGTCCAATAACACTGCAGATGAGTGGTTGTTTTCATAGCACCATGGGCTCATTTCTGGGGGAAGTGAGCTTCACATGATGGTAATAAATGGAGTTTCCTTTTTGAAATCCACTCTACGCCGACCTGAGTGGATGACAACCCCTGATAAGGTTAAACAAACACCGTGGTCTATCCGCTTCAGCCCACAGAGCTACTGAAACTTACATACAGTATACACACCCACACACACACACACATGCTACACACACAGATCAAGTCCGGTCTGCACTGAGCCCCCATGTGCCCTCATCTCTAACTGGTCCTATTCAGCAACGCGACCAACTGCTTCAGTGCTGGTGGTCATCACTGTTACTGCTTTATCTCTGTTTACATCCACAGCTGCCTCACAAACTGAAAGAGTGTGTGTTTAGAAGAGAAGGCTGCAACAAGAAATACTTTAGGTTAAGCAACAGGACACAACAGATGATGTATTCATCAAGCTTTTAAGCAATGGCAAAGACTGAGAGAGTTCCTTATGTTTTCATGTTTGTTTTTTACATTCAGTTTGATGATGTAAAGTACCACTTAATGCGACATAAGGTGAGTTGAGTGAGTGAGCCAGCAGCACTTGGGGGGTTGAAAGAGCCCTGAAGGGAAAGGGAGGGCCCCTAAAGAGATGTCACTTTTCCATTCCTGAGAGTTTATCAGAATTAGCAACCCTGCCATTAACCCAGCTTACATTCTGATTTACATATTGTCAGCTGTGGTTCAGTTGTAGAGTCGGCCATTTGTTGGATTGTAAGGTCGGTGGTTCGATCCCCAGTCCTGCAGCAATGTCTGATGTGTTTGGACAAGACACTGAAGCTCAGAATTGCTTCCACTGCTTGGTGATGTATGAATGTATATGAAGGGATTCATTCATACAAACGGCCACTTAACATAACAACCTCTTCCATCAATGTGTGAATGTGTGAGATTTGTTACCTAACTAAATCATAACCTTATGTTACCTTTGATTGCGATGTATCTATTATTTTGCTTGAGTTTGTAGCACCCAGACCTTGATGTCTGCTTAGTTATTGGACAATGTCGTTTTCAGAAATTCTCGCACTTGCATTGTCTTTTTTTACTTAGCCAGTAGCTGCTGGTGGATCAAGCATATAGAATAGTTTCCAGCATTTCTCCCTTGAACAAGCTGCGTAATCAGAGTTTCAGTCTTTGCTATAGTAACAGACCAGCCAACAGACCTTTGAGTTTTAGCAACTAGCAAAAAAAAAAGGTCTGGAAATAATATAATCTTTTTTGGTGTATAATAGTGACAAAAAATATAATTGTTTGCTGTGACTGTTTTATAAAGGCCAGTAGTTTCACCAGCCAGGATGGAAAACATGACCGTGAGACAGATTTTTAAAAGTAGCAGTCCCAACTTTAATCACCTTGTTCATTGTTGTATCCTCCTTCTGAACCGTCCCACCTTTTTGAAATCTGTTCTAACCCGGCAAAGAGAAAGTTAGAGAGAGGGAAAGAGGGTAGGAGGAGGAAAGGAGTGAGGGGAGGATGGGCAGAGAGGCTTCCTCACAGAGCCTGGAGCTGTGACTGTGAAAGAAGACTGTTACGCTATCTTCACAGAACCCCCTAGACCGAGGAGGGATTTTATCTCTCAGTCCTTTGGGACCGGAAAAGGCAATAGAAGGTTATTTCCTGTGAAGTGAAGCAAAGGCGACGTGAGAGGGGAGAGAAAGAGGTGGGTGAGGAGTCTCTTTTGAGTTTGTGGGATGCAGGATGAGGAAATGAACTGGAGTAGATGAACAACCCAAAGCTACAGACAAACAAAACACCAACAAAACCCGTTGCAGTAACCCCTTTATGCAATCTTTTCACACAATAATTTCCACACCAAAAACATCCAGGGAATATCTGAGTCGCCCTTGGGGTCACAGTCAGAGATACACAGCAACATAAAACATTTCGACTCTTTAATGCCCTGCCTCCTTCATACTCCACGTCTTCCCAAGTCTGAGCCACAAAGAACAAACAGCTATCAAAGGGGATTTCAGAGGTGAAAGCATAACTCAGTGATCGAATGAGAGAGCACCAGAGAGAGAGAGAGAGAGAGAGAGAGAGAGAGAGAGAGAGAGAGAGCCTTCAAAGAGACCCATGTGAGGGAGGACACTGTTCTGGATGTGGGTCAGGCTGGGGTTTTCTCCCATCTTCTCGATAACCCCCTTCTTTGAGACACTAGATTCAAAGAGGATCATTTTGTAGTTGATGATTGGTTCAATAGGAAACTCAAGTGGTGCTAATGAAGCTTCTGAGATTAGCAGACATGTCATTACTGGCACTATATTTTGGCTATAATTAGAGTGCAGCAAATTTCACCCTCATTTTATTCCTGAGAATGTGACTACTGGCAAGATGATGTACGGACTATTCACATATTAGCCGTAACTATCATTAAACAACAAATGCAGAGACAGCTATGGCTTATTGAATATTCAGTGAATTGACATTTTTAAAACAAGTTGTAGTTGTTTTTTTTCTGAAAAAAAAAGTGTAAAAATGCCTTTACCTCTGATGGAAAACTGTGCTTGTTGGGTTCGACTTCCATCCTTTCCTTGGGTTCACATGCAGCTGGATTGCTGTTCAGCTTGTTTGGTCATCTCTGTTGTAATTCAAGACTTCTGGAGTAAATAGAATCAGTTTTCTACAACTATTGGAGAAGCTAGACAAAAATCTTGTCGACATGGTTTTGATAGTACAATCACCTATTATTAAGTTTATGGTCAGGACACTATATGGAGATAACTAACATGATTGTAATTTGAAACAACACAAATACTTATCTATGGAGTGATTGGGGAGGTAGAGGGCTGAGGACTCCATTTGCATGTGTTTAAGTATTTGATACATTAATATCAGAAAACAGTTTACAAATTGTCATCTGGGAAGACATATAAAACAGTTTGTACTGAATGCAATCACCCTGTTTTTTGTTGTTGATTGAATTTTACTCACAAATGAAACAACGTTATTCTCGGCCGTTTTTTGTACTGGCTGTCCCAGACCAATTAATAAAGCTCCAAGAGTCCCTCTTGAACCTCTAAAAATGAAATTATTCCTCTTATCTCTATTCGCTAATTTTGAAAATGCAGATTTCTTGGGCATGTAGCACTGCATTTTGAAAATGCGAATCTTCTGGTTTGTATTTTTAAGTTGTTTAATCCTTATCTGTTCATTGGGCTTTCATTGTATGTGGTTCCTTGAATACAGCAAATGGGGGCTTCAACAATAAAGCAACCATGAGTTCGGGGTCATCTAATTATATTTAGGTTATAAATGGAGTCCTCAGCAGAAAAATAATACCTTTTGTGAATCCATACCTGCATACAGGTGCAGCTAATGATTTCTTCAAAACAAACGTATTCTCATTTTTAAAGTTGGTTTAACTGTGTACTAAGACACGTGGAAAAGAAGTGCTGGCCGCGTGTTGTTTTCCGGTTACTGATGGCTACACCAGAAGCCTTGAAAAGCTCAGCCGTATTGTTCCCAAACATTATCGCAGCCTCAGGTCAGTGTTTTCTCATGACAAATCCGTTCATGTCTAAATTGAGTCCCCAATGGCTGAGTCCTAACTGAGTTCCCACTTGTATTTGCTGTAAAATCTTTGAAGCATATGCATAATGTGTGGCTCCTTTTCAGGGCATCCTGACAGGAACTGTTGTAGCTGTTTGCCAGGAGGCTTAAGGCCAACATAAACTTGAGCTCTTTGTCTGTCACTAAGTAGACCGAAAGCAGTTAGAGACACTTATTTCCAAAATGATGACCACCATCATTGTGCCTCAAAAGCCTAACTTAAGAAACCAATGGGTGACTTCTCTTAGTCCTCATTTATAGAGTCCGATAATGTGATTTTTTTTTTTATGGTTTTGTCATATTTTTCAAGGTTACTTTCAGGCCTTTTGCTTTGAAAGATAGGACAGCATAAGTGAGACCTTAACATTCGGAGAAGAGAAAGTTGAAGTAGACATACATCACAGGGCCGAGGATGGGAGTCTTGTCTTCGTCTCAGAGCACTCTGGTCTCGGGTATGCCTTGGTCTTGGTTGTGTTGTCTGGACTACAACACTAGGGCCAAGGACTATAAGCCCTTTAGGGGGCCTGCTGAGCTTAACCAGCATCCCATCACATCCACTCTGTGATCATTGTTTATCATGTTATATTCATTACATTCAAATGGTTTCAAGGCAAAAAAGAAAACCAAGAAACATTTACTATATTTAAATTTTATTTACTCAGAAGAACCATAGATAATAAGTAAGCTTGAAACATATCCTAGGGCTCTATAACCCTGTGTGGTATAATCTACAGCAGTGCAGGTCGTGTGCCTGTGCTTGGGAGTTAAACCGTCCACAACACTCCCGCTTCCATCCAGCTGCACTCCTCCTCTTGTCATCTCGCGGCGAGGGTGACTTTGAGCGGGAGATTTACTGTTGCCGCCAGTTGCGATGCGGTAGATGACAGGGTGCTGTCTCTCTCCTCATTCATCAGAAAGAGAAATGGGCACGAGCAGTTGGGCGCAGACAGGACTTAGCCATTCATCTCGGCTGTAATTATGCACGAAGCCGCTGACATTTTCTTGTTGTTGTAGTTTCCTACTGTGCTGGGACTGAGGCTTGTGGGATGGACGGGGCTCTGCTGTGGTCTCCGCTTTTCAAACACAACATGAACGCCTCCCCCTCTGCATAACAGATCAGTCCTTAATTAGATAATAGAGGCGGAAAATGGATATGATGGATTCATCTGGGCTTCGATTACCTGCCCTGTGATATCTATTACAGGGTGAATTTCATGTCTCATGTAGGACTGCAACTGACGATTTTTCTTTCCAATAACCTGTCAGTGTATTAATTGTCTATGTAGAATAATTTCATAAGATTGTAAAATATGTTGTGTGTTTTCCAAATGTATTTTTCATCTTTTGTTATTTAATAGATGGTCAAATACCAAAAGGTATTTAGGTATTGTTTGCATTATAATAAAAAGAAAAGCAGCACATATTCCCATTTTAGAATCTTTAACAAGCAAATATTTAAAAAGATTTTCTTTCAAAACTTTTTAAAACAGTTGGAAAAATATCTTCTTTTTAAACAAATTATTAATTAAAATCAGGAACTTGCCATTGTTTTCACAAATCATTTTCATTTAAGGTCATGGTTCTCTGTAAACTTGGAAACAAGTCAAAAGCAGAAAACCTTGATTTTTATTTTCTTGATTACAACAGAGAATCAACCCAATGATAAAGCCTAGTTCCACTCCTTCACATTTGTCTTCTCTCTGTCCGTGAAATATGGTTATTGCAGCAGTAGATGTATGTATACTGTATTGCAAGTAACAAGAGCTCTTAAAGACTCCCCAACAAGCACTTCTTTTTTTACGAGCCTGAGACACTGTGCTGCTTCGTGAGGCCTCCCTCTCAGCACACACTGCCTTTTCTGTGCCCTATTCATCGCTGCAGGCTCACTGGCCATTTATATGTCTTCTGCCACACTTTGGAGGAATTTTCCATATGTTCGATGTGTGATTTTCAGGGTTGTCAGCTTTGCAGAAAAATTGGACAGAGAATGCTCTCTATCTCCCTGTGTGGCTGCTCATTTTCATTGAAACTTAGCCTATAGGATGTTACATGCCAACAATGAGCAGATACTGTGCAGTGACAGACAAAGGCCCAAATCAAACTGTATAGGAATTTAAATAGGGCAATCCCATAGGGTCGCTTCTCTGTTCGCCCCCATATTGAGGCACAGCATTCTGAGGAAGGGGAGGAGAAGGAGGGGAAAAAAGGAAAACGAGTTAAAATTCTGTCAGGCAGTTCTGCTCTCCATCCCACTGTGGAAAACATGATTAGTTTTTTGTCCAAAAGTCCTTGTGCATACGTTATTGTTCCTCTGTATTATGGCTAAGCTCCTTTTTTCCACAATTTCCCACCATTCTTTCAAGACATGAGAACAAAGAGAGCCTGATTTGGAAAAAGTGCATCTTTTTATTTCTGCAAAGTCCCTTGAAAAATGAAAATATTCACAGGGCAGGAGGTCATAAAATAAGTAAAAGCAGATACCCAGGTTTAACATTGGATGCAAAATTACAAATCATTTTTACTGCCTAGAACCACTAAGCTGGAAGAAATGGGGATGTACATATACCCCATACTGTATATGTAGGAGGAAATGGGTGGAGGTGGGGATGTGGAGGCTGCCTCAGGCTTCCAATGGTTTGAGTCATTTTCCATTTATAGAAAATGGAGAAAGAAAATCACTGCAATCATTCCTGCAATTAATCTATACATTTTATAATGCACAAACATTTTGCAGCATATATGTAGTGCACAAGCCTCCTGTGGATGCTTAACATCTGGTATGCAAGGAGTGTAACAGGAAAAATGGGAATAAATTACACAAGCAAATACAGTCCATTTGTTGGTATAGCAGAGAAGACTCCAAAGAACTCCAACCCCGTAGTATCTCGCTACACTCTTAATTTTCATTGTTTCCAGACAAGTGAAAAAATAGAATATAAGAAAAAGTCCAGCTTCCTCCTATTTGCTCACAGCAGGCGAGCAGGAGAGAAACAGTAGCGGGCTGTGGCCTCCCTGACACATTTTTTTTTTTTTTTTTCATGTGTTAAAATTAAATATTCTCTCTCATCCTTGGTGTGGAGCTATAAGCGCTTCAGGTTCAAAGGAGGGGAGGGGGGTGGGCTTTTCTTTTTCTTACCCTCTTTAGGAAACTGGATATATTTAGAACTCTGCACATTAAAGAATAAAAAAGGGGGGAAAACACTTAAGGTTGAAATCCCAGCCCTAATAAATCACATTATGAGAAAACAAGAAGAATAGAAAAAGGGGAAGGGTACTTTTTTTCACTGAAGGAACCGTTCGACCGTAACTGTTGAAATATGTACAGCAAAGTGAGTGCAGATGGTTCAATTATGACTTCTCTCTGAGAGCTTCTGAAAGACTATTTGTTATTTTTATTCCCATGCTTCAGAGTGATTTGCAGATAAATCCTCGATGAGATATCATTTTAAGATGCACCTGTGTGTAATGGACACCTCTGTGGTATCTATTTCCTTGTTGTCCTTAAATGACTGCTCATCAAATAATTAAACTGTTTTAAGGGGTACAGAATAGTCTAGTGGTTATGTCGTACACCCCATGTACGGGGGCAAAAGTCCTCCCCACGGACCTCGACCCTTGCTGCATGTCATCCCCTCCTCTGCTCCCAACATGTCCTGCCTCTCTTCAGCTGTCCTTTCCTGGTGTATTAACATGCTACATTCACTAAAAAGCAAGTAAGATTACATCCTAAAGATTTGCTTTATGCAGTGAAATTGATGTATTTAATACTGTCATTTTTGTCTATTTAAGCAGCATACAGTGATTTATCTCTGTAACCAAGCTGTGCCTGCATTTAGCTTGTCTTGAAAATATGACACATAGATTCAGAGTGTGCTAAATGTAACAGAGTGAAATTTGAATGATGTCCCTGACACGCTTAAATGTTCAATTATGTATTTCCAAGCAGCGTGCTCTTAGAGTTAACCATCCAATTTCTCTGAGGACAGCTGGATTTTTTTTTTAAAGGAAGAATCAGCGACTTTGTGATCTAGAAGTTTCCCCTTTAGCACCAACATTGAACCAAATCAAAACTTTTGTTTGGTCATACCTCTGGCACACCTCCAACCCCCCTGCCCTCACATTTACAAGTAGTCAAGTGCAGATGGCTGACATCATTTTCATTGGCTTGAGCTGCAGTTACCTGTGGCTTGCATTGTTGTGTCAGCAGGCTAATGTTTGTACATTTAAGTTAGCTTGCAGTTAAACATTGCACTTTATTTGACAAGGAACGACCATGATCAAAAAATGTTTATTTGACGTTCAAATAAGAAATGAGTATGTTGTCTTGTCCTTTGACTAAAATAGCTTTAATACCCAAGCCATGTAAACATGATGTAAACACGGCTCAGACAACAACACAGCCTCGGGACTCCTGCTTCTCACTCATTGTAGAGAGTCATGACTCGGGGAAAAAATTACAACGCATACTGGATTTCTTCTATATCAGTGTCTAAAATGTCACACATTCTTCCTTTAAAGGAGAGGAGAGTAGGAGATTTTAGCTGCAGATTACATTAATGTTGAATGTCATAAAGAGGCCTCAGTGCATGGCTATTTCATTACAGTTTGTTAAAGGCAGGGTTGGTAATTTTTGAAAACTAGCTTAATTTTGAAAGTAGCATCCTCTCCATGCTCCTTAATCACTCACCCTCTCCCCTCTGCGCTCCCTCAAAAGCCACGCCCCTCACTTGCATGCACTTGTGCCATTGGTCCAGAAGTGGATTTTAGCTCATGCTTTGAGTGTGGGCTCATGCCTGCTTCTGGTAGAGAAGCTTCATTGGTTTATGAAACGTTGTCGAGTGCAGACATTGGTCGAAGTTTTTACGCGTTCACAACTGCTACAAATAACAGATGTTTTCTTTTTCAGAGCGCCATACAAGTGATTGACTGCACCCTGTAGGAAAAAAAAAAACAAAATAAAAATTGACCTCACTGAAAGTTCCTCAGAGGTTCTTTATTTTGATTATTTTGTCAAATAAAAGCCAAATTAATTCAATGTCCAATAAAAACTTTTGGATTTTTTTTTTTTCATTTTTTTGTTAAAATTAAAATGGCCTGAAAAGTGAACGACAGAAAACACATGTCAAAAAAATCATGCTTTAGGAAAATAAACCAATACTCTAGAGAAAGAGAGTGGATCACACACCACACATGGACTCTGAATGGATATACATTCTCCTCCATGGACGTCTATGTCCTCTGGCAGCCCTTATTTGCTTTCTATTAAAAGTCCTGCATAAAGAGTCAGGAATGACCTATCACATTACATAATTCATGCATGGAGCTTGTGAATTATGAATGTTTCTACACCAGTTAACATTGCGCCAGAAGTCGAACAGCACTACTCTGTGTCCAGCTTTGCATCTCTAAAAAACCTGGTGCCACAGGTTTTTCCTTTCTTTATATTTTTCTCTACATTTTTCATTTTACGTGGCCACATGTCTTGTTGTTTTCTAAAGCTCTGATATATTGCATTTTTCTCCCGTACTGAAAATTCCCTCAGGATGATATTTGCCTCACGAAAACTGAATCATCTTTTAATCTGTGCTGCTCCTCCCACTGGACCAACTGTCCATGTTAATGTTTTATCAGCCTGTAAGGCCCATTCATCAGCCTCCTTTGTGTGGATGCCAATGAGATGCCAGGCGATGAGTACTCAGGTTTTTTTTTTCCTGTAGAGGCGGCACTTACTTGCTGCTGTTGACTGCCTGAACCTGAGCTTTATTAAGTTGACGTGTTTGTGGCCTGAGAACCTAAAAGTGATGAGACTCACATTAGAAACATGCCAACGCAGGAGCTGCAGAGTCGGAGCCACAGTTGGTGTCATTAGCATCAATGGACCAGCCTGGGGCTGCTCATCAGTACTTGTCACCAAGTTGGCTTCATTAGTCACTGTTCAGATGACAGGGGATCTTGTAAAGAATATCTCACCCCCTGTGGAGAGCCAAGTGTCCCCTGAAATAGGCCGTTGACCCCAAGTGCATCTCTGGTCCTTAGGGGGATGCTGAAAATGAGGAAAGGCCAGAGGAGATGAGGGTGTTCATACCACGGGGCAAAGCCAGGCCAGGGTCTTTCCTTTCTAGAGAATCCTGGGAGCTGACCTGCTCCTGACCCCATTCCTACAATGAGGTTAGCCGACTGGTGACTCCTGCACGCTCTGATGAAATGGCAGATTCCCTAGGAAAAAAAGAGAGAAAAAGGGAGAGAGATGGGGGAGGAAAGTGTGGGGCCCCTCTAAAGGAGAATGGGATACCCAGCAGTGACATGCTAATCCGCTCTGCTGATGATTAGGGGTTTGAGGGGGCGGGGGTGGGTGAGGTTGGAAAGGCAGAAATGAAAATGATGAGGGGGGGGAAAAATTCTTGGCAGCTTTTTGATGTCTCTGCCTTTTGATTCTGTCTCTCTGCTGTGCTATGTAAATGACAGCAGCTCTGTCAGAGTTGAGGTAGTCCGACATGTGGACGTGTGATGGGTGATTATGCTTTGATGTCGAGGTTCTGCCCGGATCGTCAGCGAGATGCCATACACAGCCGCTTTTTGATATTCATTTAATGCACCTCTTTATATGCCGATTTACTGACACTGAATTAAGAACACTTTGGTGATTAGATAGAATCAATAGCATTGGAAAAGAAGTGGAGTTGGCAGGTGCTTTTCTGTAAATTCTCAATCCATTATCAATCATGCTATCGCCTAGTTTCTTTTCTATATGTTGTATACACTGCTTTGCCAGCAGAGAGGCACACTAGAGCACATTCTGAGCAGCAGTCCGAGGAACTTGGGGGACGAGAGGTACCGGTGGCGCCACAACCAAGCTTACACCATCTGCACCGAGATAGGCCACAGCAAACAGCTCAGCACATCATCAACTTTGTCCGGGCAGGAGAGAAACCAAACCGAAGTCCTCGGGTGGACTGCTTTCCTTGGCGAGAGACTTGCAGCTCTTGGTTGACCTAGGTAGATAGTTGATGTTCCCAGACGTCATTGCTGTGAGCCTGTGACCACCCTCCAGCCTGATATCATTTTGATGTCCGAGGGGTCTAAACAAGTGGTTTTATTCGAGCTGACTGTGCCATAGGAAGACCAGGTGAGGAAGGCTCAGGAGAGGAAGAGGACCAAGTATGCAGAACTGGTTGCAGACTCTCGGAGGAAGGGGTGGATGGCCCGTTGCAAGCCAGTTGAGGTGGGGTCCAGTAGCTTTGCAGGACAGTTTCTTCACCGTGTCCTGGGACTCTTGGGGATCTGTGGGCTGCGAAGGAGGAGAGCTGTCAAGAACATCTTGGAGGTGGCTGAGAAGGCCTCCCGATGGCTCTGGCTAAAGAGGGGTGACACGTGGCACTGTATGCTACCTGGACACAAGCCGGGGAATGATCACCCCCAGGTGGTCACCCGGACGATGGTGTCTGTTAAGACCCAAAACACCCAATGACCCCGGGGTACATCACTGACGATGTGTCCAAGTTGCATCACTAGGTGTATTTACATAAGCATACATTTGACCGGTGCCTTTTAATATTCAATTCTTGAATGTTGTCCTTTCTTTGTTTTTTGTTTTTTTAAGGACTCTACACCTTGGGATGCAACACACATTAGAGAGTGAATCCTTTCTTTATGACCTTTTAGTTAAAAAAGGTCATAAGATTTCATTATCTTACTTTGAAATTATCAGAGACTTATCAGAGATCATTTTTATTGCCTTAAAATTTCTCCCCTT
Organism: Symphodus melops; assembly: GCF_947650265.1. NCBI lineage: Eukaryota > Metazoa > Chordata > Actinopteri > Labriformes > Labridae > Symphodus > Symphodus melops. The sequence goes on from NC_136706.1 coordinate 17,815,421, forward strand.
CCTTAGCTGAGACAAATCACACAACCAGTTGCACCCTTCTGCATTTCTGGCGTGTGTGAGTGCTTAGTGCTCAGTGTTAGAGCCAGTTGTCTCTCAGCTGAAAGGTCAGGCGTTTCGATGCAGCTCCTGCAGCCACATGTCCGATGTGTCCTTTGGCAAAGCACTCAACCCCAAGTTGCTCCAGCTGCTACATTGGCGGCATATAAAAATGTCTGAATTTGATTATGTAGCTGCCTTTTACATCAGTTTGTGAATGGCTAGTTGGGTCCTGCTGAGTGAAAGTGCTTTGAGTAGTCTGAAGATGAAAAAAGCTCTATGGAAGCCCAAGTCTGTTTAATATACACCATTTAGATAACACACTTCTGTGAGTCCACATACTGTATTTGCAGGCTTTCCTTTGGGATTAACTCAGATTTTATTGTCACTAGCCTGGTGGTTAGTGTGCAAGCCATGTTCTGAGGCTATAGTCCTCCAAGTAGACTGCATGGGTTTGAATCCTACCTGTGGCTCCTTTCCTGCATGTAATTACCATCTCTTTTTCCCCAATTATTTACAGTCAGAGGACAAAACAAACACCTAGCTGTGCGAGTTTCACCCACCTGGGGGAGGGGTTACTGCCCTTTGTGATGTCATGATGGGGAAATTGAAAACTGGAGCAGGCAAAAGATGGAGAGGGTGGACTTTTCTCATTATTGGGGCTTTGTAGACAGACCAAGGACACTTAATAGTGTTAGAAAACCATGCTAAAGTGTAATGTGCACAACATGACATTTAAATATAATTTCAGCCTGATGTTGATCTAATGACATTATGACAAAAATGATACAACAATGATTGGTAAAGGCCAAAATCTCAACTTAATCTAAGAATATTGCTTTCATAGTCAACAGGTGGTTAAGACCACGATTAAATGCAACAAAATAAACTCTTGTGCTTAAAAATACTGTTTTAAAACAGCTTTGAGGAACTTTCATCCATGTTAGTGTTGACACATTTCCTTTTATCACTTCGCTGTTTGTAGTATTCTGTTACCAAGAAACATATCACCCAACCTAAATCATTTTTGTAGAAATTGTAAATAAGGACGAAGGCAGTGTATATGTATGTCTTTAATCTTCTGACCCCAAACCAGGTACAGACATAAAAAACGATGAGGACAAATGTGACAAATGGTTTTGTGGGAACATTTGCTTTTGTAAGTCATTTAGAGGCATCAGAATTTGTCTGTTACATAACCAGCTAAAAACTCTTCACAGGGGCATTAACCTAAAACCTATTGAAAGCTTTTCTTCCCCCAGAAGGGCCTGAAAAGAGGGTCTTGTTTCTAACCATGATAATGTTACATTTTATTCAACCTATGGGTGAGATTTTATTTTATATATAATGTATATTCATCAAGTAAGGACTTAAATTAATTATCATATGTTTCCATAGAATTAGAAATGAATCTCTGCTATCTGACTGGTGCCAATAATGAAAAATTATGACAATACTTGTTGGGTAAGCAGTAAGACTGAACTTGATATAAGACAAATATAGTTGAATCCGAAAGGATAATTGAAGTATGTGTGAAATTTGGATTTTTTTTTTAGTAAAGTATGAAGTGGTATTTAGAAGGTTCAGACTTTTCACTGTGCTGAGCAGATTAGAGCAGCATGAAGCAAACAATGGAAAAGCCAGAGCCAGGTTGACACAAAATACAATAAATACCACATGTTGACAGCAATCCATTAGATACCCTCATACATCACTGGAGTACAATAGCCGACTTCACCCACTAAAGGTTTCCATATGGTGTGTGATCCCCTCTACGCACAGACACACACAACCAACTGTACTCTGTCTGTGAAGTAAAAAAACCCTTTAATGTATCTACTGTAAGAGCCGCGGGGTGGCCCAGAGAGCCCTCCTGATCGCCTGCACTTTAACTCTGAACCTCCTCCCATTCATGTGCCCCTTTGTGCTCACCACAAACAGTGTGCTCAATCGCATTATCATTACAGAGGAAATCAGTCATATTAAGCCTCTGTGCTGTCACTTGCCCCACAATCTCAGTTGCGTACTGCCAAGAAAGCGTGGCAGGGCATAAGACGCATGTGAAATGAGATTTGCATAAACAGTATTACTCTATCATTTATTTATTTTGTCCCCTCAGCCAAATAAATAAATAAACAAAAGATGCTGTCTGCTTGCTGAGTTCACACTATGCATAAAACAGGTGTTGATGCTGCAGCTGGGACTTCATTGATGGTATAACTGTAATTGTCACTTAATGACCTCATCATGCTTTGAAATGTCGGCACGCAGGGAGGGAAATCGGGGGCAAATAAAGAGCACAGGAGCAGGTGGCGGCTTCCTCACAGGTCTTTTCTAGTGTAAATCATTATAAGCCTAATGGGCTTATGACATCAGTGTTATTTCTATTCGAGAAGGAAAGGTTGCGGAAACGGGAAAGGTGAATCATTTCTGATCAAACACTCAGCCGACAGAGGAACATGTCGATGCCACCCACAAATCTCCAAACTGAGACCTGTTTACAAAGAAAACAGGACAGATTAGTCATCAGGCAGTCTGCGACACATACATGTGTGTGGTTTACTTTCTACCCGGGCTTGCTATTTATATCCTTTTTCAGCTTAAAACCAGGAATATTGGATTTGTTCAAGTACAGTCATTAAGGCTCTGCAGCTGATTTGGATGTGGTGTTGACGTGCCGGACCCAATGGGACCACACCCAACTGTTGTAATATTTGGTCATATCGGTCTGACGTCAGCACATGTTAGACTTCATAATGAGGTTTATTTCAGTTAGTACATTAGATAATGTTGAACCAGTTGCCATCGAGAGTAGACAACATTATTTGTGATTTGCTTTCATATAATCTTGTTTATGTATGCATAATCTTTTATGGGTATTTATTTTTATGCATCTTTATATGTTTGCCTACCTTGTTATTTTACCCTAAATCTTTTGACTTATGATTGAGCATAAAACTGTTGATTCTCAGTTTCTTGAGTCCCCACTTGAGGCTGGCTCCAGAAGACTCAGAAGTCCAATACACACCCCATGTTTGATAGCTTTTTGATAGCACCAAATAAACATGTTAACAGCAGAGTACAAAAAAAGAAAAAAGATTTTGATCAGATTGGTTCAAGTCCTCATGTCATACACTGTACAGGGGGGATTTTTTTTAGAATTTACCCGTTCAGATTTTGTGAGGGTAATGGGTATTCATAATTAGGGATGTGACCAATCTGACATCAAGCAGCTGTGTTTGTCAGGAGGCTTAAGGCACGCCTCTGCTCAAGCTCTCTCTCTGTTGTTTTTTTATTTGTTTGTTAGGGACAGTGCATATTAATGCACATCTGTTACAGTCACAGCTGGAAAAACTGCCATATTATAGCATAAGTGCTAGTTTCCATCTGTTGCCCCTATAGGCAGGTAGCAGAAAAAGACACATTACAGTTAAGGCACAAGTGACACAAGACAACAATTGAAGGTAAAGGTTAAAGGTGGTCAAATACTTGGTTTATCCTGTGTGAGGTACTGTGTGTTTTGAAGGTTGCATATATTTGTTAGCTCCTTTAACTGACAGAACAGGCTTCAGCTTTATAAAGTCCTTCATAGGAGGAGGAGCAAGTCCTTGCACAACTTTATATATAAAACATGCCACTTTTAAATGAACAAAATTCTGAAAATTAAGTAAGTATGTTTATCTAAAACAGTGCAATGGTGAAATGAAAATGGCTTTTTGTCAAAGACTTTTTTGGCTTTAGGTTATGTTAGGTCTGATATTGGATCACCATTTCCACTATGGCAAACACTATGCATGGGCTTCCAAACAGCCGATTAGAAATCCTTTGGATGTCACTCAGACTTTGTACGTGTTTATATTCAGTCCACAGAGTACAGTCAACAACAGTATACACTGTACAAAATAAACATGCAGATATCAACCTTGATGCAATAATTCCGAGCTTAGTTAATGCATCAAACACACTTTGGTCTCAGAATATCTAAAGCATTAAAACCCAGTTTATGTTTTTAAGGACATTTGCAAGAACATTGGCATTTAAACGAGCTGTGTAAAAATCTTATGGAAAGCGCTGTTATTTAATATATTCCTGAGATAAAGTACGAGATTTCCCATGTTGATGCAGGCTGCTCATGCATCATCATTTAGCAGACATGAACACAAAACTGCCATCAAAGCTGCTGCTTTACAATGAGAATACAATTATCCTCAAGCTATAAATGTTCAAAATACAGAAGTGGTTTAGTATTCTAACACTTACATGATGTACATCTTAAAGTAAGTACCACACGCACAATGGAAACAACATCAGTAAGTGCCAACAAAGCTCTGAGTTGGATCAGACACAGGTGCTGACAGGCAGCGCGCTGGGACAACACAGATTTATAGACTAGTTTTTATCATTACAAACAGCATCGACAGCTTCTAATGAATACTCTAATCAACATTGACACTGTACCCAATAACATCATTATCAGTATCGTCATCATCGTCTTCAGTGTCAACATCAATATCATCATCAGTGTGGTCAGTATGTGCAGTTTGGTCTTTAGCTTTTTCTCAAAGGATAAAAGAGATGTTGATTAATTCTTCTACTGGGGGCCAACAGAGGAGAAGAGTCCAGCTAGAGACTCAGGGCTCTGTTGTGAAGGGAGGACCAGTCGCCTTTCATTGGCACAGTGTAATAGGAGGGAGGGAGGGAGGGAGTGGAGACCATAGACTGTAAATATTAATGGACGAAGCCTGAGTGGTTTCGCCCATCTGTTACTGCAGGGTGCTCTGGAGGCTCATCAGCGGCTAACAGCTGGAGCTGAGGTGGGTTATAAGCCTCCTGACAAACGGCTACAGAATCACTGTCAGTCAGATCAGCTACGCAACTAATTGTAAATAATGCTAATCTTCCGTAACATCCAAACAGATCCATGATAAAAAAGAAATTTTAAAAATGCATCCCCCGTACAGTGCATGCCCATGAGAACAATAACTAATCAGACCAATATCCTTTTTGATACCACTCTGTAAAAACTGGCAGTTGCAGCTTGGTGTAGACATGGATGAGGGAGTTCTGGTGATGGGGAGCTTTTTCTCTGTGTCTCTGATATAGAGCATTAAACACATAGTATACGTGGTTGCCCTTCACATGTTATCTTCATGGCTTTGTCCTCACACTATTTCACATTTTCTTACCAAACAACTATTTTCCATTCTTAATACACTGTCTTCTGAGGCACATTTTCAAGGACACCCTGCTCGAGCCTGATGTTTGTACAGCATTATCTCTTATGTGTAAGTATAGCAATACTATTCCATTCAGACCGCATCCTACAAAGAGGCAGTGATACACAGGTTCATCGAGGGACCTGATGGGTCGTATCCACTGATGCAAGTCTTTAATTCTGGCAGTGAATCAACCAATTATTTTTACAGTGGTCATTATCTGCCATGCTTGATCATATCTTACCAGCCACATAACTTGGAACATTTTAGCACTCAGCATGAGATGTCAATGTCTTTTTTTCTTTTTTTTCGCTGCTTCAACAGTTAAAGAATTCTGACTGGCTCGGCTTGATTTGTCTTATAAAGTTTTCAAAAAATGTTACATCAGTGTCCTCAGCTGGAACCCGGACTAAAAGTCTGACTGACAGCGGAGAGATCAAGCATCTGTGTGTGTTTCTCTGTGAATAATGAGCGCGTGTGTGTGTGCGTGTAAGCTTTTATGTCTCCCCATGCTTGCGTGTGTGTGCGTGCATGCTTTTGCTCGTGTGCAAAGCATGAGGGTGGATTGATTGATATGCAACATTGTGCGTCCTCTTGTGTGCACGTGGGTGATTATTAATGTGTGTTTATGTGTGTTTCGAGCGCGTGTGTTTCTGGTGGGCAGCAGCAGCAGACTGCAGACCGGGGCTTCGGCTGACAGCTCATGTTCTTGTCTGGTGCCACAGTTCACTGAAGGACCCCCTCCTCGCTGACATTACACCTCCTCTCCCTTTTTCATCTGAAATTTCATAGATGCATTCGGGCAGCTCAATGACAACACGTCTCTATTCCGTCTCTAAACCTCCCAGCACCGAGCAAACTTCCTTACTAAGCTGCAAATTGGCATGCTGGGACTATCGCTTCACTCATCTTGAACGACTCTTTTGTGGTTTGAAAGCCTTTTGAAAACTTTTTTTATTACTTTGTCATTGGGGGAAGAGAGACACTTTTATAGAAACTTCAAGAAAAAAGTGTCAGCTTTCATATTTTGCATGGGGGGGGTTTCCAATGAGACTCCTAGAATGAACTGTTGTTTACTTACATTATGTTTTTACATTTTTATTTACCTACAGTCTTGATGGGTCCAATTCAATGCATGGGTGACATTTATTATTTGTTTTCCTGTCTTGGAAAGAGATAGTAAAGGTTCCTTGTCTCGGAGATGGAAGAAAGGCATTGTGGTTTTTTTTTCCCCTGCAGAATGGCCCCTTGTTGGGGGAGGGATAGCTGGAGGTTGGAGGGTGTGTGCAGGCAGTTGTGGACAGAGAGGAAGGGGGTTAATCATGTTTGCAACAGGACCGGCTTCCCCTTGAAGTGGGAGACAGTGGTAGGAAGTGTCCAGATTTATGATGCTTCGTAGCCGGCCATTGTAGCCGCCTTCACCGTGGCAGTTGACCAGCAGACAGAAGGGGAGAGTGTGAGAGGAGCTGTAAATCACAGGGAGAGTGTGGCTCAGACACACACGCCCACATACACAAACACATCCAGCAGCCCTATGCTCACAGTTCACAGGCAGATAATGTGTGAAGGAGGGTTTGGCTCCCTCAGTTGTCTGCTGACAAGATAGAGCTGTTCTTGGCAGACAAAAAAGTGAGGAAATAAGTTCATCTTTTTTCTTTTTTTGCTTGACTTTCGAAACTTTAAAACTTATAAGACTGTTAGTCTGATGGATGAGTTACTTGACGCTGAGGCAAAGAAAAAGTCATTTATTGAGCTAGAGTAGTTTTGAAAATATAACTTAAACTGTTTTTGCATATGCACTAATGGAAATTGAAAAAAAAAAAAATCAGGAGAGCTTCCCCTGAAATCCTCAAACTCTAGTTGTTAACACATTCACCTCACAGCAAGATTGAATCTTGCTCTGTTCACACATCCGGTCATTCGGACTTTATGCAAAAAAACCCACAAAAAACACTTGGAGACTTTTTTGCATTCACACATGCACAAAAGCTGAAGTTTTTGATGTGTTTGATATCACTTTACTCTGTGAGTAACAATACTCATACAATGAGTGTGACCCCTGAGTCCCGCTGTCCGAAATCGCCGTATCTGGCTCATCCCATTACCTATACAAGTTGTTTCAGTGAGGGAAGAACATACTGCACTCAATGCTTATTTGACTGTCAAGTAAGCGTTTTTAGTTTATGGTCATTTTGTGTAAACTTAGATGCACGGTGAAGCTACAAGCAAACAAAAGAGCCTACCGTTAGCCTGCTAGCACCACAATGCAGGTTGTTTTGGTTTCATGCTGGTGCTCAAGGGCGACATCTACTGGATCAAAAAGTTGCATATTCTTCCTTTAAACTTGACGAAAGCATTCAAACTTATAATATATGATAAAAATAATTTATGCCACCATTTTTGTTTTCTCATTTACAGTTTCTTTTTAAAGTCAAGCTTAATTGTAAGACAGCCTACAATATGCGTTGACATTTTTTCCTTTTCTTAAGACATTCAACGAAAAAAAAAGACAAACAAAAACTGGCAGAAAACAACAACGAAAAACAAACAAGCACAAACAAGGTCACAGAGGAAGTATACATCATATAGCTACAGATGGGTGAAGAGGGTTGTACTTAGGGAGGTACTATTTTCTGGTTTTGTATGCACTGTCTGTCTTTGGAGTGTGCGGAATATCAGCACAAAAAGACATCCAAAATGTCTTTCCATGTGTGTTGGTCTTCCTTATGTTGTTCAACTAGGTTAGAGGCTGCACCTTCAACTGAAATAATCTCCAGAAATGTATGTAGCCATAGATCATGATTCAGTTTTCTTTCCAGCGGCTCGCAATCAATCTCTTAATCATCATACATCTGGTTGATATTATTTTCTTATTTTGTTTAGACCATGCTTCCTTGAGGTGCATAGTTAAGAAGACACATCACAGGCTATCAAGTCACATTTTTGTATGCCGCCAGCTTTAGAAAGCTCAGACTATTACAGTAAGTACATTTTATTTCTATAACACTTTTACAGGCGAAATAAAATGTTTGTGGACCATTATTATAAAATCCTGCTATGACCAGAAACAATAATTGACACAATAAAACATAGATCAATAGGTGGACTGGGTGGACACGATTATCCATAACCCTCTCTGAACATAAATGTTGAAACAGCTTTTTAAAAGACTCAAGAGATTCATGAGAACGTATTGAGATGTGGAGAGAATCCTAAAGGATTGGTACAATGGCCTCAAACTCACATTAAAAAAAAAAGTCTTTTGGACAGACAGCAGGGTGTTGGACTTTAGTGAACGGGATAGTGAATACATGACTTCTGACAAATTTTCTGGTGTCTGACTGTGACGAAGACATAGGGTATAAATCTAGTATGGATTGACAGGAAGTGTCTTTGAAGAGTGTTGATGAAACTGTTTTTTCACCAGGTCAAGCTGTGAATTATTATTCATAACTGAAATGTGTGGCTCTTGTGCTAAAATCATTTCCTAGAACCATGTTCTTTGTTTGCCTCACACTCAAGGAGTCAACACGTTATATATCTTAACCGGATTTCACATTGTTTCTAAATAATAAGCAATAGATGCAATCTATAATAAGAAAGTAAAAATAATTATCTCTATAATATTGGCCATGTTTTAATTAGGATGGTTTTATTATTATTTATTATTCTGCCTTTTTATGTGTGTGTAGGTGACCTCTGGGTGTCCTGTTACTCCACTCCCCTCTCCCTCTCACTAAAAAATGTCATTTTTAAGCCCCCTTGAGTCTATATTCTTCACAGGCTACACGAGAAGCTGGAACAAAACAGTGTGCATATGTGTGCATCTTTTTAATCAGCAGTATAGAAAAGAAGGCAAGAGGTGCAGAAACAGCACGTCCGCAGTCTGACCCAAGCTGGTAAATAAGAGCTTAATGGTTTGAGCAGATGGGGTGGTCTCTTGTCATATTCTGACTGCTCTGCCTACATGGACTCTGGCCTGGTTAGACCATCTATCCTTCTTGCGGCTGTGAGGCCCCCTCGCTGAACGTGCGCTGTGCCCTGTGTGTACACAAGATCTCTGGCCTCAGTGGGGAATGTTTACCCAGCTGAAGTCCAACAGTGTCGCACTCTCTCTCAGATGTACTGAGCCGTGCTGAAAGGAAGTCACTTAGGACATTTCTATCGACCAATAGGAGATATGTAGAGGGGTTTTTTGTCATGTAAAAAATCTAAATGATTGTATTCAATCATTTATTGGATTCGTTTTTTGTGTACCCAGCTTATATTATAACAGTCTTTGAGCTTTGCACCCTCAGTGTGATGTCAAGAATAAGGATGACATTAATAACAATGCCACGATGCAAAGCAGGATTAGAAAGTGGGGGATCTGCATCAATACAGCACAAAGCAGCTGAGCAATGCAATGGACTAAATGGTGTCTGTAAAAAGGTAATAAGTTGCTGAATTGATTTTTTTCTAACACATCTTAGTGATAAGTGTCTGCACAGAAATCTGTCAAATTGAGCACAAAACAGGAAAGCAGAAGTTCTACTGTCATTCCAGACAGAGACCTAGATAGCAGTGTGAATGGGGGCTTTGGATGAGACAGATCTTATGTAACGTGTTGTAGACCTACTTAAACTCAAGTCTGTGGAGTGACAGATTATATGTAATGGGGCTGCAGGAATTTCATAATAAAAAACCCCCAAAACTGATCCGGCACCTAGATTCTTAGCTTTTGCACACAGCAGGGATGCTGGAGACAGGCTGGGTGGAAATAAGTGTTAGGATCAATCACTGATGGGAAAAAGACATTCTGATAGGGGAACTTTATACCCCTTTTATGTGTTTTAGACCGTTCTGTTTCTTAACAACTTCATGTACAAACAGAATGCACTGCAACATCTTCTGTGAGCATTACAATGTATTCTCATCCTTCCTGCGAACCAAAAGAAAAAGACCGTTTGCCAACACCTTCAACCCTTTCCACAGCCATAAGTCACCTCCTCAATCTGTCGGCTCCAGCAGCAAAGCAGCTCCATCATCGTGCAATAATGCTGGACTCAATCGGAGGTAAGAAGATGATGTTGTGCAGGGATGGTGATTCTGCCCCTCTGCGATAAAACCAGCTTCTGCCAAGTGCTGATGAGATTTATCGCCGTGTCTGTCTAAATGTAGCCAATTTTGCCTTAATATGATATTAAAGAATGATGCATGCCTGAGCTTTCAACGCTGCCGTTGAGGGAGTCTCATCTGCCCGTGGCAGCATTGAGAGCCCAGATTGGAGAGTCGGTAATACAGCTGATGTAATGTTCAATATTGATAACAGCCCTGAGCAGAATGGGCTCTGATCATTTTAGAAAATACTGTGCGTTTTTTTTTTTTTTTTTAAACTGCCATATCTTGGCCCTGCGCCGGAATTCATGCCGTCCATCAGTTAGATTTGATGGGCAGATATCCACTAAGCTCTTATCACCTTCAATGAAATGAACTCTGTGAAAACAGAGCGCTGTAAACTTACGCTGTGCATCTAAGGTGAAAAAGGCTTTACAGGAACGTCATATATCAGGAATAGATTGTGATGGCTATTTTGTAATGGTTTGCATTTCAAATTTGTGTAATTAAAAAAAGCAGGAAATTATGTTTAAAACAGCTGATGACATTTATTTTGACCAAACTGTACAGCCAAATCTCACCCCTTTATTAGATTTCATTTACCTCTATAAAGCACAAAAATTGCCTAACAGACCCACTGCACTCAAGATGTTCTCTGGAAGAATTGTTTCAAGACTTCTCATGTCAGCTCGATTTTAAGATTTCGCCTTTTTATAACTTTGATTCTATAGTCATGGGGCCTTCTTTCCAATCAGCGATGATAACACAGTACGTGCCAACATTGAATGTTAGTGATAATGAAAATGGGGACAAAATATACTGCAGCTTTCCCCCTGAAAACAAATTATGTGAGTAAACATAAACATTTCAGTTTAAACCATTAAATGAATCTGTCGAGTTATTAGTGCACATCTAACACAACGTTTTCAACGTTTAAGACAAAATAGCAGTGTTTAACACCATGCATGTGCTTCTGTGTCTGTGCTGGTCCCTCTTCCTGCCTCTGTGTCTGTCTCCAGCTCTTCAGTGTGTCAGCTCTTGTTGATTTCCGCAGGGGAAGTTGCCTCAGTGCTATCCTCAGACAAAGCCCTGACCCCGAGGTTAAGGAATGTGAACCCGTGGATGTGACGATCAAGACCTTCCCTCAGGGCGGACAATGCTGAACACCTCAGCAAACGCCCCCATGATCTCACATGCTTTTGTGTTCCTTGAAGCACACCTTCATCCTCAGACCTCAATCACATCCAACATTTAATTGGAATCAAGAAGAAAGACAAGAACAGGGAGATGTCAGACATTTTTATGAATAAAAAGATCAGTTTTAAGCTAAAAAATGTGTTGACCTATCTGCAAAGAACTCAGATATCAGTTTTTGGTTTAAGTCCATATTCAAACATAAAACAGTTTTGGAAGCTATAGACTTGCAGATTTTAAAAGGAGCTGTATTGCCCTGCTTGTTATTATTGTACATTAGATACCTATACGTGCGGGTGTCACCATACAAATGTGTTTCATCTTGTTCACAATATTTTCCTTGCAAAAAAATTGCAAATTCCTTAGGATTGGAAACCATTGTCATTGCCAGTGAAAGAGGCCATAATCGCTTTTATGGATGAGCTTGTTGTGAATGGTTAAAGTACAAAGAAGACCAAAAGGCCCTTGTCTCATTTATCACCCACTTTAAGAGAGGGAGAAAGAGGAGGAGGCTGGTTGTCAAAGCAACTTTAGCGGAGTGTATCATGACGGTGGTCTCCCATCCCCTGAGGCCCAAGCCCACATGCTTTAAGTGGAGTTAAACTGGGCGAAAGAGTGGAAAAGAAAGAAGAGGCAGAACTAAGCCAAGAGATATTGCAATTAAGAGTTAAGTATAGACTTGAGACCTCAGCGTCCAAGAGTGTGGGGCGTCGAAGAGCCAAAACAGCCGCCGGAGAATTTATATGGTTAGAGGTGAAGGGTCAGAGCGCTATTAATCATGGCCAGAGTTGAGGATTAAATAGCTCATTCTAGCAGGCAGGATGAGAGAACCCCGCCATGATGGAGGTGTTTAAAGGACAGTGTTGTGTCTGTCTTCTATTACAGAGTAAAGACCCGGGGGCAAAACAGCCACATGAACTAAGCCCAAAAAAGGCTGTCCAACCATTGCCTTTCCCTCCCTCACCCTGTTATGAGCGTTTACCCGCCCAATTAAGTCACTTAACATCTCTGCGCTAACATGACACCGTCTGATGATAGATCATTGTGTGCTTGGAAGATAGATGAAGGGAATAGTCACACAAAAGCAGAGCCTCGTGTGGAACAATCAGCTCCTCCCCCCCCCCCCCCCTCCAAAGCGCACAAAATGTACACAGTCCCTGCACACAAACACACCTTGAATCAGTGCCCAGTCAGACTTAACTTTCCTCCCTTTTTTTCTGCACAACTGCCTTTGATCCTTGATGTGCAATGCATTGCATTAATTATGTATCTCGCCTCAGTACAAACGTGCTGAACACCTTCGAGTACTTAATAGGAGCAGGCTCATCACAGGGGCCTAGAGGATGGCTGCAGGAAGCACATGCATACCCCAGTTTCTATATGCACTGCATGAGGGATTGTACAGTATGTGGGTAAAAATGTAAACCCTGATCATCCGTTGTTCTCCTTCAAGATGGGCCAAAGCTTGGACATTCTTCACTCTCCTGAAACATGTGCATCCTCTGGTCTTTGAAGGACTGAGTGTTGACGGGGAGGAGGTTCACACAAGATGGATGTGGCTTGAATTAAGTGTAAACTGTCATGGCCATAACAGATACAGCAGCAGGAGCAATGAGCTATAGATCAGGATCTCGAATTGCTCTAAGGATATGCAAATTCAGCATGCTGCCTCGTTCTGTATAGCTAGCTGAGGGGGGCTCATCTGCCTCAAACTTTACTGCGTTTGCATTTTATATATATATATATATATATGTTTTTTTTGCAGTGTTTGCAGATCGCAGCATGAAATTAGTAAACATTAGCAGATGCGGAGAAGTATATTGTTGACATTTAAGCATGCACATTTTTCTTGAACTGGACTTCATTCTGAATCAAATATCTTAATTTCCTAGAGTGTCATGATTTTTATTCTCCATAAATGTGAATGTTGAGAGCAATGTGTTTGTCTTTTACTTGAACACCCTGTAAAAACAAATCTTATGTTGATGCTGCAGAAATATTTTTCTGCCTAAATGTGCATCAGAACAAAGCTAGTTCACATTACTGCGTAGTAGAATATTATTTGGGAATTATTTAGGAGATACCCAATCCCTTCCTCCAGATTCAGATTGAATAAAACGTTCTGAAACCCTAACTTTATTTTGTAATTGTTTATTTTATTTCATCAATGTTGTGCCAGCTTCCAGTGAGAGAGTGATAAGCTAATTGTTAATGCAGTAGAAACATCTTTCGACTGAGCTAAGAGCCCTGGTTCAACAGATGTGACCAGGTTAAAATAACAGGAGATAAGCAGTGAAAAGAAAAAGTAGCTACGGCTCAGCTAAAAGGGCTCCACGTGACTTAGAAACCTGTAAATATGGGAAACGTGCAGCCTACATTTTTAAATACATAGGATGAAGAGAACTGTATGTTTTGTTCTGACTGTGTTTATAATTTCAAAGTTCACGATAAGGCTGTTTGTATGTGTGGTGTCGCTGCAGCTCGGCAGACGTTAGTGGGAGTACCCCCTGCGCAGGTCCCCTTTGCAGTGCAGATCCAGTAGTTGGAGTTGTTGTACAGCGAGCACGAGAGGGACAGCAGAGGAGCGCGAGCGCAGCAGCTGAGTGGGCAAACATTAGGTTGAAACATTAGGTTATCTTTTCAGACTATCAGACATCGACCTGTCACTTTTACCGCTTCGAGCCGTGTCCCGTCTACTTGCAGAGAGGACCCAGCAGCAGCAGCAGCAGCAGCAGCAGCACCCGTGTCTGGTCTGGTCTGCTCGGGCAGCCGCCTGTGAAAAAAACTCCTAAACGCGGTCGTCTCAGCTGGCATGAGCTAACCTACCAGACAGACATGGAAACCAAACCATTCTTGTCATTGGGTAAGTTTGTTTGTTTGATGACAAAGCCTTGCTCTGTTTTATAAGTGAGCGTTTTGACCGGGCTTTTATCGGTGAAAAAGTGTGTGAAACGTCTCCTCGCGCTGTTTCTATCTGGACCCTTTGCTCTTCTGACAGCGCGTGGAGCGAGTTGCCAAACGCATCAAGGCGCATCAAGATGCATCGAGCTGTAGCGGACGTTGCCTTCATGACTTATCGTTTTTGCGTATCTTTAACCAGAAATGTGCTCTTTTGTGTTTCGTATCTAATGATAATTGAGTTGATGACATTTCGCCGAGATACAGAGTGACATCTCGCGTGCGCATTGCTCGCGTGCGCTGCAACTAAATGGACTCGTTACAAGTCAGCTTTAAACTTTGTTTTAATGTATGACAGCTCCATGTGGAAGAGTGCACAGAAAGATGAAGCTCTGTCCTATGAGCGTTTGCTTCGCGGTTTAATAAGAACGAAGGAACAGATAAAACGTTTAAACAAGCATTTGGAATCAGAATGAGGGCTTGTTTAGCGTCGAATGGCTGACTTAATTGCATTGTACAAGTTGTTTGCACGGATGGAACGACGTTATTTTTGTGTAAACTTATGTCGTCCTTCACGTGACTTGGTTTAACTTGCGGCTATATTGACTTCCGCTTGACTTTGAATGTGTTGTGGTTTGAAAAAACGAACCTCAACAACATGAAGTTGTGATTTAAACTTGGCGTTGGTCACAACAGAACTTAATCAATGTCCTCTTAAAACTGTGGGGGCCTACAGCGAGTGTCAACTTAACATGACTTACAATAAGGTGACTGTGTGAACTGAATACAAGTTATGTTAGCAATTACAATTATCTTGTGTTGATAATATAAAAATATAATATAATATAATATAATATAAAAATACTGAATCAATGTTCTTGAAACACAGGCTATGATGGACAGTTAAGGGTTTTATATTTGGCTATTGTTCCATTTGTTATGAGGAAAAATGGCAACTTTTGTCTTAATTGCGTGCTTCATATTTTTCCCCAGAAAGAAAGACTAAAAAAATAAAGCTGGCATTGACACTGCTATCATAGTTTTATGTGTTTGACTTTTCAGAAGAAGCAATAAATACTATTTCTATGACATTTTGTACTGGGAGACTATCAATCTTAGAGCGCATCTCCTTTTTTTTTTTTTTTTTTTTTAGTTTACAGCTCAAACACTTGCTGTCACACACTCCAGCACACCTCCCTGTAAATCATTCATGCTGAATGCTACTGTGAGTTTGTCAGAGTGAACAGAGCGGACCCTTGTCCCCTGTAGCACAGATACAATTCCGAGTTGTCGGGCGAGCTCTCTTATTGTCTGCTGCTCTTTCATGAGGGCGTCATGTTACACCTTGACATGTATCATCAGCCGCCTGGATGCACCGAGGAGACTCAAAGGGGACTTCTGAGGCACCGGGTGGCTTTCTTCTGTTACAGGCTAACTCTGTCGCCACAACGCCCTTTATGTGGCTTCCCAGAAATACTCTAAAAAACCAACAGTGTTACACACACACTGACAGGCTGTTATTACAGGTGCACCGTATAGTGTGTCCATGTGATTCAAGTTTCACTTGGTCTGAATATACACCAGAGTAGCCCATACAGACACTTGAAAGCGGCGGTAAAGCCTTATCTGAAAGCTGTTGTGGTTGGTGTAAAGCTTAATTGTTTTAAGGAGGAGTAACTCTTTTCCAGCCGAGTCAGATCTCATATTTCCCTCCCGGTCACACACCATGCTGTATCAGCAGCTTTTTCTTCGCCTATGATCATAAACTGTCGCCTCTTTATATTTAAACTTCCCATTAAAGGCCAACTTGAGTGCTGATTGTTAATTGGCCACTTCAAGGGCGGCACTATCTGCAGAGTCCTTGAACGTATCGATTAGCCGCTTAGCCAGTGTAATTATCTGTCGCACTGCATTAGAAATTCTGACATGCAACTGTTTGAAATGACAGCCAGTGCATTTCACAATTATAGATCGCTTGTTGGCTGTGATGAAGACATCCCCCTTTGGCACCATATCCACGGCACTGTATGCTGATCTGCCGTCTGATCCCGCTATCAGCCCCCCCCCCCCCCCCCCTTCCCTCCTTATCTGACATTAAGCTGGAAGGATGACACTGACAGGAAAATGTGTCCTTTTGTTGGAGCAATATGAGGCTGATCATAACAGCCTGTCAGTGAATAAATCAATGCAGCACTGAAAGGAAGGAAGAGTTTTCCAACAGTGTGGAAACCTGTTTCATATCACTTAGGTCGTCTGTATTGATTTTCTATTAGGTTGATTATATTGTGGAAAAAATGTCTGCACCTAAGTAGCTCTCCTGGAGGATTTTTATTTTTATTTTTTTGCCTGCTCAATGTTACATGTCTTGTGTCAGTGGAATGATTGAGTTGCTCATCTGCTCATCCAGATCAGGGTCTGTGGATAGAACATGTTGTTCACATAAGGACTGATTCCAATATTCTTGAGCACTTTTCACCGGGGTCACCAAGCCCCTTAAACGTGTTTCGCCTGTGAATGTCACATCTTTAGGTTGCTTCTTTTCAGATGACCCTAAAGACATCTTATTACAGCTATCAGTGAGCAGGGACACCTTCAAACAGGATATGCTTGCTTATTTCATTTCACCCATTCATTCAGATTGAAAAGTCAGATTTCTTTAGAAACACATGTCACATCAGTTAATGCTCTCAGAGTCTCTTCGTGTCTCGTAAATTGTGCAACTCGAAGCATTAGCAAAAGCTGACAGTAATGGATGAAGAGTTGAGCATTTGCTGGCTTGATGGAACCTATTGGCGGCAATCAGCGAATCATACCTTAGCTTATCTCACATCCTGTACAGGATGTCATTCAAATGTGATAGTGATTAACCGTTAATGCACTGAAGCATCTGTTTCTATCCCATAATACTGTGAGAAACCTTCCACCAATGGCTATACAACAGAACACCCTCTTCTAAGAATGAACCGATTATTGAAAGCTATTCAAAAGTCACAGACGGCTCACTCCAAATACCCGTTTCACCATTACGTGTGCACTCATATTTTTCCTGATTTTGCTTCGGCAAAACTTTGTGTCTCTCTGGATTTTGTGTGTGTGTGTGTGTGTGTGTGTGTGTGTGTGTGTGTGTGTGTGTGTGTGTGTGTGTGTGTGTGTGTGTGTGTGTGTGTGTGTGTGTGTGTGTGTGTGTGTGTGTGTGTGTGTGTGTGTGTGTGTGTGTGTGTGTGTGGGGGGGAATGAAGTATCCTCAGCGTGCACTCCTGAAATCAATGAAGTTCATGGTCTTGGATGAGACACTGAGATACATGCTGTTCTGTGTGTGTGTTTGTGCATGTGTGTGTGTGTGTTTTCTGCATGTATGTGTGTGGGAGACCTAGACATTCCTTTTCTGGCAGTAACTCAGGAACAAAGGTAATACAGGGAGAAGGTATGTGTCTGCCGGGAGGGAGGTGTGTGTGTGTGTGTGTCCATGTGTGTCTGTGTGCGTGTGTGTGTGTGTGTGTGTGTGTGTTTGGTGGGAGTGGGCTGGTGGAATTACACCGCCAAAAGCATTTGGCCAAGTTTGTCTTTTTACGGCCGTCCAGTTTTGTGTTCCTGATGTGATGCTTTGCTCCCCTTTTGAAGAAAGGGGCTGCAGCTGTCATTTTTATTGGAGGAGTTTTATAGCGAGACTTAATGGCTTAAAGTGACAGCTCTCTCTCTCTCTCTCTCTCTCTCTCTCTCTCTCTCTTTCTCTCTCTCTCTCTCGCTCTCTTTTTCTTCTCCCTCTATCTCACCCATGAGGCCTTTAACTCCAGCAAGTCAAAGGAAATGTGGCTTCCTTGAACATGCCCACCCTCAACTTTCCCACCCATCACCCCTGTGAGCATCCAAACCGTACAGCACCAGAGAAGAAAAAAAAGATGAATGCTTAATTTATGAACACAGCAGCAGTGTGATTTTTTTTAATATTACAGCCATGACGTGTAGACCAGTGAAGTGTTTTCTTTTTGTTTTCTCTTCGTGGGATATCTCTGCTCATCATACAAAAGGAACATTGAATGTTGGCTCCAGATTAAACAGTGCACATGTTTTAGCCTGTCATGCTCTGTCTTTCTCTGCAGCCCACACTTGTTTATGTTCTAAACATAGTCGGAATGAAAAAAAAAAAAAAAAACTGCTGGAAGGCTCCGTGATGCACAAATCACCAAATGACTCAAAGGCTCGTTAATTATTTGTGTAAGGAGCTGCTCGCTCGCAGGAGGTCTTTTATTGATAACGGCTGCTCTGAACTTTGCACCTCAATCCTTGACCTTTGCCCCTCATATGCTCGATCACTTCAGGAATTTGCCTTTGGCGTTCAATCTGTTGGTTAAAGCGTTTAAAGACAGTAGCATGTAGTTCTGCCTGTTTTCTCTCTTCTTCTTTTTATCAGGTCTGTTTCCTGCCCTTTTGTTTTTCTGCCTGTGGACTCTGCTGTTTCGGATTAGTGACATTGCATCTTTAGTGTAGTTAAAAGTATCGTTTATAACAGTTGTTCTCAATTGGGAGGAAACGTTCTTTTTTTTTTTTTTTTTTTTTTCTTCTTCTTTAAACTGTGCCCAGCGTGCACACTGTGCCAACACAAATATGCTTAAAAGATAAGAAATGCACTTCTTTCACCACAGAAGGATAGTCACTTTTCCTACATACGTTCAGTTTGTGTTTAGTTCTTGCAACATTTTGTCGTAAAATGGAGGAATTTGGTGAAAGTTAGCATCGATGCAGCTAAAACGTAGATGAAGAAGTTTCACAAAACATCACCACCGTCAGACAGAAAGTGTGTGCTTTAATGCTCATTTAGAGTCCTCGAAGCGATATCTACATTTTCATTTTGATCTTCTCAGATTTCTATATGGTACAGCAGATAATTACGCTATCATAATTAAAATGTTTCAGACATATTTATCAGATGGTGAAACATGAGGCTGGTTTCATAATGCTTCTTCTACATTCCCTCTGCAATAATCTGAAGTTCAGAGGGGCTGTAAATGCTCCCATTGTAAAAGTCTGAGGCGGTTTGGATTTGCAGAAGCTCGCTTCTTGCAGTGAATCCTCTCTCTCTCCTCGGTGTTGGAATCATCCGAGCATCTTGAGTCTTCATGGTTTTATTGCAGCTCCTCCGAGTGTCTGAATGGCTTCTTTTTTTTTTCTGCGGGTTGGCAGTATTCAGGGTGCGTACAGCCACTCTTTTGAAGTGGAAACACAGTCTCTGTGGGGATTCGACCAGATCGCACTCGTAATGCGCGCTGAGAGGAAGGTCGGTTTGCCCTACTCCAGCCAGAACTCTCTTCAGCTGTGTTCAGAGAACGAGGAGCAAGAGGAAGTTTAAAAAAAAAGCAAAAAAAAAGCAGTGCAGTGGAAATGAAGAACTTAGGCGTATTGTGGTTATATTGTGATATTGAAAACCCTGCCAAGAAAAAAAAAACAGTAGCTGTCAGAGACTAACTAACCCTCCATACTCCTCCGCAATCCTCAAGTTGGCATGTTTTCAATAATAAAACCAACTGTCGGCTCGCCTTCTGTGATCACCGTAATGCATGGAAATATCTCGCCTCTTTGGCACTTATTATGTGTTTTGTAATTAAGTTATGAGCACATAAGCTTTGATGGGTATTCACTGGAGAGGGATGACGAATCCAGAGAATCCTAGATATGTTATTCTCCTTCATGTCATTTTACTTTTCTTTTGCCCACATTTTTTTTTTTTCCCACAGTAATTATAATTGGCCCCAATGAGATCCACACATACAATATATTAAAGCAAAATGTTGATTTATTTCCTTTTGGACAAGTTGTGTAGAACAATGCATCAGCCGTGGAGATCATTATGCTCTGCGTCCGGGTACGAGAGTTATCTTGAAACTTCTTTCTGTGCATTTAATGACATGTATCTGTTTCACTGGCTTGTGATGATCTCACTGTATCATCGGATCAAAAGCTGGAATGGTGTGTTTGATGTTTTCGCCACACCACAGAGAAACAAAAAGAGTCGGGTTGTACACTCCATCTGTGCTGTTGTTTTTATCAAACTGTATATTCAGGCGTACACACAGCAGCACGCTGAACTTCACACATCCATTCAAACAAGCTGTGTGTGTGTGTGTGTGTGTGTGTGTGTGTGTGTGTGTGTGTGTGTGTGTGTGTGTGTGTGCGTCTGTGTGTATGTGCATGTGAACACACGCCGCCGGAGCAGAAACAGAGCGAGGTAATTAAGACGGTGTCTCTTGCTGCTTCATTGCAGTTTCTTCTTTAAGGTCGCAGGGGGGCAAGGGGAGGTTTCCCTGGGTGCCTCACGCCTTCCTCCCTCTTCACCGCCGCCGCCGCCACCACCGTTATGTTTGTCTGTCACCTTGCCAGATGCCTGGTGGGTGGGGCTTCCGCGCACTGCTGGGCACAGGGCCACGGAAATCCCACAGCATGCCAAACACCTTGGTTAAGTTTTGTATGTGTGTGTGTGTGTGTGTTTGCACATAGGTGGATTGGTGTTTGAAGGCAGCAGCTCTGAGAGCGAGGTTATGAGGCTGGAAACTGACAATTTAGTTTCTTCTCTGGAATAAAGTACCTCTACGATATACATTTTGCACATCAGATAAATTCCTTTTTTTATGCCCGTAATGTCCAAAGGACCGTAGTGCGAGTTGAAGCAGATATTTTTATTTAGACTTACTGACTAAATGTCAAATAAAATCACAATTTATTTCAAATTGGCTAACCGATGTCCTTTGGTTTGCAGAGCTAATATTAGCGCTGCTCGAACCACCAGCCTGCGGTCGTCCTGGGAGCTTTACTTCCACGTCCCTGTGCTTAATGTTGTTATGAGTTGCTCCGTACAGTATGCCAGTTTAACCTGACACAGTCTACATTCTTTTTTTTTTTTTTTTTTTACCTCTGTTCTCGGGGATCTACATCCAGCCAGACGTTCTGCTCGTAAGTGAAGCTGTCCACACACAGTGGTTATTTACAGCCAGCCTATGCCTACAGTCCTGGCTGCGTTACAGTCTGAGCATCAACATTTGACTCACAAGGGTTGATGTGGTTGACTGTACCAGAGTGTAGTCACCTAGGGAGAGTATGTGAGGATAGTTTTATGTGCATGATTTTATTTATGATCTCATTCAATTCATCAACAAATAAAAAAAAATAAAGGACACTCTCCAGTCAAGAACAACCAAAGTTTAGCCATAGAAAGAACAACAGGTGTATATGAGCATTTTCATTTTCGATCACCCTCATGCAGAAAACCTCATGTTTTGGGTTTAGTGCATGCACAGCTCATCCTGTGTCTCCTTTCCTGCATGTCATCTCCCACTTTCTCTCTCTTCCAACATGTCTGACTCTCCACTGTCCTACCTCTGAAATATGGCATAAAAGGACACATAATATATGTTACAAAAAAAAAAAAAAGACAATCCAGTCTTTGTTATACCGCACTGCAGTTTGCCAAGATACACCAACACCTGCTGTGCAGATCACTGATCTCCCTCCAGTTTGGAAGAGCTTTGCACCGGCATGTCCTTCAAACTGCTCAAACGCGATCCCAGTCCCTCCTCAGATTCGAGGTTATTCCTTCTTGTGATGAACACTCTGGCGTTTTACAAACAGAGTGGCTTTCAATGCAAACACGAAGAGACTGGTGATAAAAAATGAGACTCAATAGAAAAAGACACAGCTGCCGGTGAGCACAAAGCTCAAGGCTTCAGGTAGACGAGGTGTGTAGGATGTGTGTCATCTCTACACCTGAAGCTGGCGTCTTATTGGTCCTTACGTTCTCTGAATGAACATTGTGTAACCTGCTGTTTCGAACAAAGCTTTGTTTTGTGCAGCCTATTTTCATCATTAGATGTTAGTATCAATATTTTACCACCGCACTATCCTACAACCGAATCCTCCTAATTCACTGAAAGAGTTGTGAAAAACAGCTCTGATGAATTCACATTACAGAATCTGTCTGTCGTCAGAGCCATCTTTTTTTTTTTTTTTTTGTTAAACTTTCCTCCTAATCCGTCTCTCTACCGCTATTTCCTCTTCTGCTCAAGAAACTCCTGAGCTCCACTAAAGTGCTTCCCTCTGCTTTACGCAGTTCTTCAACCTCAGGGACACAGCCTAACAGGCATTTGTGAATTCATCTCAAATTCAGGAGAAAATATCATCATACTAAAAAAAAAACAGGGACCAATCAGAGCAGAGAAATGCTTTGCGTATGCACCTCACCTCCACAACACAATGGCTGCATAGCAACAGGTAGTTGGTACCCAAGAACAGAAAAGATAACATGCCTTTTGAGAAAGACAAGTGCATCTGTTCACTTAATGAAAATCAGTTTGTGTTGCCATTTATAGCGCGCATTAAGGCAGCAAAGGATCAGAGTGCTGATTACAAAGCCCGCACTTTCACTACATCAAAGCACAGCAGTGTTAAATAATGACTCGGAATGTGTTCGACAGGTTTAAAAGCAGCTGTTTAATGCACGCCAGGTTTACTTTGTTTTGCCTTTATCTCTTACTGTCTCAACATTTCTTTTTGTAGTCTCCATCGGAGTTTCTGGTGACCACATTTTTAAGACTATCTTTCAGTTCTTTGTTTTTTCTTGGATTTGGCCATGCAGCAGTGGACAGCAGAAGTCAACAGGCCGTAGTTAAGTCGAGTGTTTTTTTTCTAAGTTCTATGAGAGAAACTTTTTCGATCTTGTGCATGAGAAACTTTGTTTTTATTGTGATTTACGTCTCGCCAGAAATGGATTCCAGTTGAACTTTGGAGAGGTGGCCCCCGTTAAAACTCAGCTGTGGGATTATAAGCTCTGACTGCAATTATGATAAACAGAAGATCCATTACAGAGCTACCAAACACTGCGTATTACTAATTAGACGCAGCACACCCAGTGACACTATAGGAGATCGACTCGGGTCGTCTCAGAAATAGAAATGCCAAGCGTGTTTACCCAAGCGCTTCAGAAGTTGGGACTCACGTTATTTCCATAAATGATCATGCATGAAAGGGAATATAGAAATGAGATCACATGTGAGATAATAGGCTTCTCTGTGGGTTTCTCCTCTGCCTGCAGAATGAGTGATTAACTATTTGTTGACGCCTGCAGGTCTACCATGTTCATACATCCGCCTAGACTGTGGCCCCTCGGCCTCAAAACACACACACCTGTATTCATATCCCCCCCCCCCCCCCCCCCCCCCCCCCCCCCCCCCCCCACACACACACACACAGACGTACACTCGCAGACATGCGCAGATGTATAGCCAGCCTGTGCAGAAGTCTGCAGGGCTTTGTCACCTATGGTTAGACACCTTGCTGCAGCCGTCTGGTTTTAGGAATGTTCTCGACAGGCAGGAAGGTGGAAGGGTGTTAAGGATAGAGGGGGGAGGGGCCGTCTATCTGGAAAAACAACACGGGCTTCACAGAACCTCCTACTCTTGATCGTGACAGATGAACACGTCGTACCAATCGTTCCACCTTGGAGAGCGCCGTAAACGGCTGAAATGAAAAGTTCCATTTCTCCTCTTGCTGTTTGTCACCGACTTGACGTTTCTGCGCTTACACGGCTGCGCCCTCCCTTCCTCTGCCCACAACTATTCTATCGCCCCCCGAAAAGAGACATTTATTCCGCGGACAAAGTTTGCAGTAGAATCACACAGTAGAGCCAATAAATACAAAACAACACTGCTACACGAAGGAACAAAACGCATAATAAAGTGTTCCACCTTGAACGTGATAAAAGCAGACTGCAGTGAATCTTTACTTTTATTATCTGAACACCACTCCGTAGTCATTTGAAGTAAGGAGGCTGACTGAATGCAGAAAGCTCATTAAGCGGTGCGTGAGTCGAATGCTCTTTCATATGAGACATAGAAACGATTGACCTGCTTATTAGCCTGAGAAAATGTCTTTCAATGGATTATACACATGGCTTTGCGCCGCTGTGAGTGCAGAATTTCTGTCTTGACTCAAACAATTTTTCAAAAGCTGTGCACATGCAGCGCGACCTTCTGTAAAAAACAAAACAAAACCGAAAGACATGGTGCTTTTTGCTGTTAAGGAGAAGAGAGTTGGGCAACCCACCAGGTTGACTTGACAGACAGAGACAAGCAGGCGCTGGCCGTGTCTTTGTCATCAGCCGGCCGCATACCAAAGTGCTGACAGTTGCCTGTACAAACGGCTCTGACAAGTTCAAGTGTCACATTTAGGATGCTTTCTACTGTTTCAGCCTGGAATGGGGGAAACGGGAGACGGCTGCAGATTTAACAGGACAGATCAGAGTGCGGAGTTGTTGGCGGAACCCGCTTTGTAATTGGCAGGATTTTGTGCAGCTGCAGATTTATGGCGTGTGTGTGCGTGCAGCTATACACTGCGGCTGCAGATAAACGTTCCAGCTATTTGGATGTAACTGTGACTGGTTTTTTTTGTTTGTTTCATTAATCACATATTAACCCCGTTTTAAGTCATAGTTTTCCAAAGGCTTGGAACATTTGGAGCCCAGTGTCTTTAGGCTAGCTTTGTGTGGTATTCACTTTATGATGACATAAAACAGAGAAGAGCAGCAACTCCAGAGTATGTGAGGAATAAGTGCTTGATACATGACTTTAAAAAAAACAGGATACATGTTTCGTTCTGGTGATCCACTGAATGATTGATGGACTAACCGTTTCATCTTTGGTACATATTTGCATGTGAGTAGCAGATATGGTATGTGTGAATGCTTGGGCGTGTATACAAGCCTGCACATGCATGCATGCTTGCTTTTTTTTTTTTTGCAGCCTGTGCATGATTTCCTGATGTTACAACATGTATGTTCTAAACAGGGAGTACTCAGTAGTGGCTCCTAGTGAGATCTCTGCGGATGGTAGTGTAATTAAAAATATATAGGCTACACATCAGTCTGCATTTTTTAACAGGATGACACTTCCAACACTGTCTGTGTATTACAATGTAAAGGCTAATTCTGCACACTGAAGCATCTTAAAACATGCGGTGCTAAGGTTTGCAGCTTGTATGTATGTGGTAAAGAGATGGTAAAGAAGCTCTTATTTTGAAAAAACAAATTGCTTTCTTTTGTATGATATAGCAGTTAAATTATTTTAGCTTCATATTCATAGAAACACAGATGGCTCGTTTGCTAGATTTGACTACACTGCAGTCTATCATTAACTCAAAAATGGTTCTTTTTTCCGTATTTCAGCATCAGATACCTCTGTACAGCAGTGAAGGCCGTTGCGATATCTGTGTGTTGTAAATGGCGGTCTGGAGCCACGCAGACACAGTCATTCGCGAAGCGGTGTTTGTAGAGCGAAGCAGCTGAGAATCAGCGTGCTGTCTGGGAGAGGGAGGGTCAGAGGTTGTGGCTGGGTCACACTCTGTGGGAGAGGAGCAGCCTCAGCAGACACGACAGGCCCGTGCACGGAGGTGAAGGGAAGACAGAAGCGAATGGGAAAAGGAGGGAAGAAAACAAGAGTTCGATCAGGACTGAGGCTGGCGAGTGAAAGCAGGAAGCATGTTGTTTTATTTAGGTCTTGCTTCACTCAATGCAGCCCCCCCCCCCCCCCCCCCCCGCATCCTATCAGCACAGCTATTGTTAGTAACAGTTAATTGTTAATTGATCCAAAGAGCGATAAAACAAGGCACCTAATCTCCCGTCGTCTAACACACACACACACACACACACACACACACACACACACACGCTGCACAGAATGAGAGTGAATGTTTATTACAGGATCCTGGTAGATGCTAAGGTGCCCTGGGGGCTATTAAAGGCCTCACTTAAAAGGCCTCTATCAGGGAACACTGATGTGGGCTGCTTGACGGAAGGAGGGGTAGAGGGGCTTGTCGAATGAGTGGAAGAAAGAGAAGTCCTTGGAACAACCAGCAGAAGGAGGGAATGAACCGAGTGAGCACATCTGGATTGCCTCAGCAGAATATTTGTGCAACATCTGGAAAACTTCCCTGGAATTTAAGGGTCCCCTCCTTTTTCATTTCACTTATTTCTTTTTTTTTTTCTTTCTCCTTCTTTTCACTACTTCTTCTTCTTCTTCCCCGTCCTGTTTTCTGCGTCTTCAAAGTCACTTTTCCCCCCCCCGGTGCGGCAGGCACGTAAATACTCCACGAATAGAAACGCAGGTTGAAGCCTTGCAAGACTTTATAGCGGGCCAAATTGGGCCCATGTGACCGACTCCCCCTTTGTGCAGGGAGGGCTAATGAAGTGGCACAGAAGTGAGAGGGCACCCGGCTGTGGACCCAGACCCTAGACCGGTCCTGGGCCAAAACACAACCCCTCATAAAAAGCGCATTAAAACAAGTTCCACTACTTCCTTCAGACAGCGAATCTTAAAACCGGGGCATGAAAAAGAAGCTCTTTGTTTGTTTTCAACAGAACTTGCACAGACTTTCTTGTGTAGCATGAAAGAGCCTCTGTTTTAAATCACAACACGGCTACCTTTGTGTTCTTTCAAAAACAAATGTCGCGTTTCATCTATAAGTTTTGTTGTCATTGAAAGAGGGTCCATGAGCCTCCCTTTGAGGTATGAAGTCCCTCGAGGAACAAGAAAAGACTCGGCACTGAATCGACACCTTCAGTCGATTTGTATCACTCAGTGCCCGACGCAGCGTTCAACTTACAGTACATAAAATATGCACGGCGAGCCTTTTGTCCGTCTCTGTGGAGAGATCCCAAGCTCTGCGTTCATCAGTGATTAAGATTCAGACGAGTTCCGGCTGCCTTCTGTCTTACCTGGGCGAGGCTCCTCGGTAATCGGCGGCGCTGACAGGCAGGTAGCTCACTCGGAGCAGAGGGGAGAGCAGGAGAGCGCAAGGGTACATGCTAATGTGGCGACTGCACTGATCAAAAGAGAAGCACCACGGTCTCCCTCTCTGATGGGCTTACTGATGCCCCCCCCCCCTGAGAGCTACAGTACACACAGGCAGGAGAAGGGCAGTGATCAGAGGAGGAGAGAGGGAGAAGGACGAGTTGAGAGGGATTGGCAGGGGGCTGGCGGAGAGACACATGTGAAGAGAATGAAAGTTGACATTGAAGGTGAGAATCAAGATAAGCAAAGGAGATAATCATTCACGCTTACAACAAATCAAAGAGGAAATAAAAAGCAAAAGTTGTAATTGATGGAACATTGAAGGGAAAAATGACCAAACCAGCAACCTTCATCTTCCAGTTCTCTCGGTGAGAAGAAGAAGAAATGCAGTGTCCGCTGGTCCAACATGGAGCTGACTTTTTTTTTTCCCATGGTGCCTTGCAGTTTGACTCCATCTTTCTGCCCGGCTGAACTGACGAGCACTCCTTTCGAGGAATGCTGATGTTGGTGGTGTGTGTGTGCATGTGTATATCTGTGTGTGTTAGATGGAAGTACATATAGAGCAGTGTAAGCCTGTTAGTTTGTATGAGTGTGTGTTCGAGTAAAGTATTACTGTTGATCAGCTGGAAGGAAAACCTTTTTTTTTTTCTTTTTTTTTCATAGTTTTGATCATATAAAAAGACAACTTCTAGTACAATCCAGTACAATCCAGCTGATAGTTTAAACATCATATCAGTGTTTCTCTCAGATAAAGTGGTGAAACCAAATTTTAACAAGTATGGTTTTCTGGTTTAATTTAAGAATTTCCATATTTCTGACCTGACTTGAACTCATCTTTCTCATCATTCTGAAAACGACAGCATGTATCTGTTTACATGCCTCATAGTGAGAACAGAATTCAGTTAACACATAAAAAAGATCATTTCATTTTATTTAAATATCCTACAACCAGGTAATGACTAATAATGATTCAGCCAAATTCGATTCTCACAACATCCATAGAAAGAAACGTGTTCCTTTCAGGCTTTTGGACACAGATTTGAGGGTTGACATTGAGGGTCTTAAATGTGAAACTCAGAGCCTGAGGCCCATGTAATACACACACAACCTTTACATCAGGCCACTCTGGGAAACATGCGCCACTGGCTGCAGGTTGTTATGTTCGCAGACATCTCTGTGCTGCCCTTTAGATTGGCCTCGCTCTTCCACGTCCCTGTCATTCACGTTGCTCTTTTGGACACTACATCTTCTGCACCATTATGAAGCTCTAAGCCAGGCTGACGCTCTGTCTCTCTTGGTCAGTAATTGTTATTTGATATCAGAGTTTTAACCCTGGAAGGCAGCTTTAGTATTTTTGGAGCAGCCTTTTTGCGTCGCTGCCTCATTGCATCTCGGGGCATTTGCAGGTAGATGTGCAGTGATGTCATTGATGACATTTCAGGAGAGGAAGGGCGCTTCAAGCCTTCAAAACCAGCCTCACCTCTTGACCTGTACTTGCTACAGTATCAAAATAAACCTGACTCTTATTGCTCTATAGTTATTGGATTTTTATTCCCACGAGGGCTTGAGCTCTTGCCCTGTGGTCCACACAATAAAGTCTTAAATAAACCTCTCCGTGTAAACAGCAGAATTTTATATTGAAGCTCATAAAGGGCCCTGATAAATCCAAAGTGGAACGATGGTTTACAATGGAGGCAAAAAAACAGTCGCGAACGATAAATCCAGAGAATACCCACAGTGATGAGCAGATCTGTGGACACGCAGCAGTGAATGAATGAATCATGTTATATTTGAATGTTGTCATAAAAAAGTAGATGTTTCCAAATGAGTTATCACCATAATAAAGGGACACTACTTTTTTTAAAAAAAGACTTAATTGATCAAATATTAATAATCGAGTCATCAAGTCACACACAGGTTCGTGCAGGGTTGTGGTTCGATGCAACATCCATTTCTGCAGGTCTGATCCACACTCCAGCAGCAGCGCTCTGGTTTTTATCTGCGCTCTGAAACAAAAGTGGCCTAAAAGCACGATGCTGGGGCCCCGTGACCCTGAAAGAGCCGGGGTCAAACAGATTGGAGAGACGAGCCACGTGTTGAGGCTGAGGGTCATTGGTGTCATTACAATCACGTTGAGTGGCTTGATCCGCTGATGTTTCTTCAGACAGTTGACTTAAAAAAAAAAAAAAAAAAAGAACGAGCACCTACAGGTGGATTTCACTTCAGCTCTTTGTCGTTCTCTCACAATCACACGCGTGTGTTTTGTGTGTGCAGCCACTCTCAGCTGACACATGTGAATGAATGATTGATATTCCACAGGCCGAGCTCCAGGGGATTGACTTCTGACCAGCTCAGCTTGGCTTGATTGGCAGTTGTAGTCTTTCTCTGTGCATGGAACCGGGTGGGGGGGCGAGGAAGGGCTCAAGTGGGACCGTTGACATTTTTTTAATTTCATACCATACCACACCACATTTATTTATATAGCACTTTAAATACAACCAACACTGTGCCAAAGTGCTTTACAATATACAAATACAACAGTCGTCCAACATCAATCATTCAAGATACAAAGCCACAACATATCAAATACTCATCATGAAACTGTTGGGAAGGCCAGAGTGTATAAATGAGATTTGAGGCGTGTCTTAAAGACCTGAAGGGTAGGAGCTTGTCTTATACTCAGGGGCTGCCACAGAAAAGGCCCGGCTGCCTCTGAGCTTCCGCCTTGTTTTGGGGACTGAGAGGAGAAGCTGGTCAGATGATCTAAGTGACCTTGAAGGAACATAGGGTTCCAATAAACTTGTCAGATACACCGGTGGCAAAACCATTTAGGCACTTAAAAGTATAGAGCAACATTTTGAAGTCAATTCTATATTGCACTGGAAGCCAATGGAGGGAGGACAAGACAGGGCTGATGTGATCATGTTTTCTTGAACATGTGAGCAAACGGGCGGCGGCATTCTGAACTAGCTGCAGACGAGATATGGATGTCTGACTAACTCCTATATCAAGAGAATTGCAGTAGTCCAGAAGAGATGTAGTAAAAGCATGAATCACAGTTTCAAACACAGAGTGAGATAGACGAGATTTAACCTTCGACAGCCTTCTGAGTTGCAAAAAACTCTTACGTACAACATCATTTATCTGTTTGTCCATCCTAAGGTCACAGTCTATTTTAACCCCAAGGTTGGTGGCAGTTTGTTTTAAGAAAGGCTCAAGAGGGCCCAGGGCATCAGGGGGAAGGGCAGCTGTATTGCTGGGTCCAAACACCATGACTTCAGTTTTGCTGTCATTGAAGCTAAGGAAGTTCAAAGCCAGCCGTGCTTTTACATCCTCTAAACAGTCGAGCAGGGGTTTTATTGTGCTTCATGACAAGACACCATGATTTATACATGTGCATGACAGTCATCCATTTGATATTCCAATTAAACATGTGCGTGTACCCACCAGAGATCTGCACCACTGTGACCAGTTCTTTTTTTTTTTTTTTTTGCAATGATGCTCTTTGTCTCAGTCCTTCACATTACTAATTACTAAGACTGAATGAATGAGATTATAAAGGGAGATATGTTGGCATAAAGTGATGAATAAAATGTAACCACTTGTTGTCGCCTAAAACTGGACTCAAGTGTTTTAAAATTATGAAGGCGAAACGTGGCTAAATGTGATTTAAACCAATCAGCATTTCACATCTAGATCTAAAATAGCTGCTAAATTGATAGCGGATCACACATGGTTGCGTTGTCTTCTGTTAGCCAAATTGCATGTTCCACATTCTGTAATGTGATTTGTTCAGACGGTTCACTAATTAAACAGTTTTGTTCTGTGTATTTTTACATGTTTCTTTCTTTCAATATCTGAAAATGCATCCTCCATCCTCCAGCCCAGCTGTCACATCTTCCAGCACACTTCTGCTGTCACTTCACATGAAGGAGACAATTGTTACGTCTTTGTTATTTTACCGTTTCCCTGTGCTTTGCTGTTACCCGGGATAATGGACGGTGCATGATCCGGCCATTAGCCTGTCACAATGGGGCTTTCTCATACTGGAACCATGTTCTCTTCTGTTATGATCATTTTCCTGCTATCTCAGGCTCTCGCTTTGTTTCCTGTCTCAGAGGGAACGGCTCACTCCACTCTTTCATGCTCTTTTTTTTTTTTTTTTTTTGCTCACTGAAAAAGGCTCGCTCCAATCCAGAATGCATCACACTCATCCCCCATGGAAGAGAAATAATTTATTAAATGAAAACTACATTTGTTGTGTAAATGACCACATGCTGTAGGATATTTAATCCCGCCTGTAGTCGATCCCAGTCATGTGACTTGACCTAGTTTAGTCCGCCTCTCTCTGCCTGTCTCTCCTCTTTTTCTCTCTCCTTCATTCTCTTTCTCCCACAGAATCCAAGCGTTGCATCGCTCCTCTCTTCTCCCCCCTCTCCCTCTTTCATTCATTTCTCCCTCTACTTCCCCCCCCCCCATTCTTCTTACCTTTTGTTCGCCCCCATGCTGGCTGCTGTCTGCATTTCTGTTCCTCTTTTTATGACTGACGCCAAGGATTTCTCTTCTCATCCATGGCGTGTTAATATCTGTAACACCAAATTGCCAATAAGTCTGCATTGAGTACAAATCATTTAAAAAAAAAAAAGAATCCATCGGTCTTATGAAGGACACTGACTCTTAGAGCGACAGTGTTGTGACAGCTGAATATGGGTTGGAAGTGAAGTCGTGAGTCATCTCATCATCCTTGACTTCCTCAAGGTTTTTTACCCAGAAGACAGCGGTGCATTTCCATAAAACTGAAATGTCAACTGATGAATGCTGAGCAGATCAGTTTTTACTTGATAAGAGCAGCTTTTATTTAGTTTCTTTATGAAGCAGCGCTCTCCCTGGCTTTATTCACGTGTCTGTACTGCGGCCCTGACCTGAAGGCTGACCCCTTCTGTTGATTGATTTGGAGGTTTTCTAAAAGACACTTTTCAAAACTGAATAGAAATAAAACATGGATTCTTTTTTTCTTATCGTTCCGATAATAAGCGTTTATGGCTCTTATTCTTTGATTCGTTTCAGAGCTTAAACACAGAGTCCTTTTCTTTTATCTTTTGGCAACTTAAATTGATAACGTTATTGAGTAAACTCTTTTAATTTGAAGATAAAATATTATTTATCCAAGCGTTATCTTTCACTGTGACATGCGGATCCTGATCTGATTTATTTCTGATAACTGAGACAATTCCCTTATTTTCTCCTTTATTTAGGTGTTTGAAAAGTCTTGCACATGACTAAAAATACAACTAAAAATAAAACTCAATCAACGCTGAAAAAGTCTTGTCATGCAATCAAATGGGGCCTCAATCTGTTCCCCTGTCCTTCAGAGCTGTCGGCTGCATCGTCACCATCACAAGCGTTCCAGGCCGACAAACTGTCTCGTCTTTGAAAAAAGAAAAAACGAAGACGTTAGACGTTCACGTCAGATTTCTTCTGAAGACGTTTTCTGTCGAAGCGCGAGCCAAGTCGTCAGCTAAACGTTGCTGTCACAAAGTTTATAAGGAGAAAGATGATCTCTGGGCGTGTGAATGCGATCGGTGGTGCAATAGATAGGCAGATGGATGTCCTGTGAAATTCAGATGTGTGTAACGATGTGGTTGCCTCTTGGTATGCGTGGCATGTATCCCTTCCTGAAGAGCACAAGAGCTTTGGAATATTACTGTAACCAGTCACAAGCTTCTGCCTCAGCTACACTACGGATGCTCCACGACGACTCACTTTCTTAATGGTTAAACAGAAATTGTAATCCAGACTAAACAACTAGTCTGAAGAAAAAAGAAAACATTCAGAAAGATAATTTGAAGATAAGCAATCTAATTAGTTTTGTTGAATGTGGCTAACGTTAGCAGTGCTAGCGCTGCCGTCCTTGGTTACTCCCTGCTTGTTAATCCACATGCCTGTTCTGAATGTTGTTCGTCGTTGCTATCCCGAAACAGTACTTTTTTTTTTCTTTTTTAAATCAACTTCTGGGTCAAATTTCTGCCTAACAGTGCTACTACTACTCAATATTATTACTGTGGTCCACTTGCTTGTTTACGTCTGGGTAGCAGAGCGGGAGAGCAGGCTCCAACCAGTGTTCGGCTACAGCCCCAGAACTGAGCGTTATTTCTTAACCAGTATACAGAGCCAACATTTAAAAATGTAACTGTGGGTTTAACACTATTGTAATTCTGTTGCTGACAAGGGAGGGTGATGGTCACTAAACACGCACATCCCTACTTTACATATTTAATATTTTTTATTTTTTACTGTGTCACAATAACAAGTGCTTATAGGCTGTTTTGCTCATGAAAACATTATAAACTGGTTGCATCTCAAGGCTTTGAGAAAACAGTTCCTGGAATATGTATTTTCTCAAAGTCTATAATCCTGGTGTATGCTACTTTAGGGCATAGTCCTGGATCAGTTCTACATGGTTTTGTATTTCCAGCTCATGCATGGACAGCTCCATTAGAACTGAAGAGTGTTGTGCCATCTTAAACGCTACTCTGGGATTTACACATGACAAGCATGGTTACTCTGGTACAATAACTCCTGCTGAGTTTCGTGAAGCTAAGACTAATAAAGTCGTAAAGTATTTCATCTTGAATGTTTGTTCAGTATCAGCTCATTAAAGAGTAGATTTGTTACTGCTGACTGTAAAGGCTCAGTGGAGTCTGGCACTTGGGCATATTTCATCTTTTTTTTTTTTTTTTTTACATAACACATACAAAGTGCCAAAGAGGAACTTGAGATCTTTAGTCAGTGCTTACTTTGACCTTTTTTCAAGTCTTTGCTTAAGACCTGAGGATTAAGTGGGCTTTTGTTTTTCTAAATCTACGCCAGTTAAAGTTGGGGAAAATCAATGTAATCTCTGTGGTAATTAAAGAACTATATTATTTATGGACAACAGTTATGAAACAGGCTAAATGAGAATTTCTTTCTCCCCTGGTATAGAAGCCAACAATGACAAAAAATGTTCCTACTATGAAGAGAATCATTGTCTTGATTTGCTTCATATCGTTCATAAATGTCTTTCTTGGAACTTAGATGCAGAGACAAAGTCCGTCTATTCTGAAAAATCAAGATTTGGTAAGAAAAAATGTTTCCTACTTAAAAACAGCAGTCTTAATCTAAATCATTGAAATGAGATCTTAAATGCTGATACTTGGTTCATTCTACTGGAGAGCTCTGTTGTCTCCATTTATTACCTTGGCCCAAACTCCTCATTCCAAAACTTCACTTTGCTCTGTTAGCAACCGTCTCCCATCCAATTCTCTCCTGGTCCAGCCTGGCTCCATGTCATGTAGCCATTCTGAATCAGAGACGGGATTATGTCCACATTATTCCCTCTCTGGAGCATTCTCCCTTAATGGAGCTTTACTGTACAGTCAACAGGCTGAAGTCAGCATGACTGGTTTTCAAATCCCACATTCGTATTTAAACCTTCCAAGTTCAAGAGGCTTTTTAACCAGAGTTCACCTAATCCCTGTTTTTAAAACGCTCCTAAAAGTGCCATGTCTTGTGTAAGTCTTTTTTTCTTTTTTTCTTAGCGTATTATGAATTGTAATGGTTTTATTGTTGTCCTGGTTTCAGTGCTCGCCCGTGCGGAGCAGCTGCAGCTCCAGATGTTTTTGAACGATACACCACTTCATCTTAATCTTTCACATAGATTTCTTTTGATCGTGTTCTTTAAAATGCAGCTGTATTCATCTCTGTTTAAGATAATGTACATAACAACCCAAAGATCATGAATCTGTCCCTTATATTTTCAAAGCGGCACATTTCATAGCCAGCAATGACTGCTGAGCATATGCTACTCGAACGGTTGAATTTTCTTCTACGTGACATATCTAAAAATGGAAACTTTTTGTGGCCTACATATTGTTGACTAATAATTTCCCCTAATTCTAATTTAAATACCGGTATAAAACACGTAATTTTAAATATCATCAAACTTGTACAAGAAAGAAAAAGCTCTGAATGTTTCTACAAGGGAAACCAAAGCCTTAACACATACTCAAAGGGAGGACACTTTGCTGTGCTCCAGAGTGGATCTTTATTTGTTGGTGCTGAAGGCCATTCACCACCAACAGGTGAATGAGCACACGTTAATGCAAGTCTTTGCTCAAGCCTGCATCAACCTTGCTGGAAGAATTTGGGTCATAGGACAAATTGTTTGTGAGACGGAGAACGTTGCGGGGGGGGGGGGGGGGGGGGGGGGGGGTGGGGGGGGGAGGGGGGGGGGGGGGGTGCAGGTCAGTGTTGCAGGCTAACAGGAAGCGTGCATTGGGACCCTTCCCCCGGATCTGTGTGCAGTGAGTGGGGCACAGGTCGCTACGCTGTACCACACCTCTCTTTCTGCCTTCGAGCGCCTTCGCTTGTGATGCTTTCGATTCCCCCCACCCCCCACCCCTCCCTCCAGAACATTAATCTCCACACTATGAGGCCCAGCCTTAACATCAGTGTCTTGAGGTAATTCTCTTTGATCACTCCTAAATGTCAGCAAGGAAAAATCAAGGCCATGACCTAAGTCCAGAACCGCGTCCAATTGCAACCATTACTCGGAGCTAAAAATAGCCGTTTTTGAAAGAGATTGAAACAGTGCAACTCAGGGTAAAAAACGTATGAAATATTGGATGCATTACCCCCCCCTCCCCCTTCGCAATTAATTATCAGAAGCGCATATTATCTGCCTTTCCTTGTGGTGATGCTTCACAGCTTAGAAAGGACCCAGTGTGCTGTTGGCGTGGGCAGACAGTCCGTCATGTGAACAGACACTGTGAAGATCAGCGGGGGATAGTCGTTTTGTAAACGCTTCCTTGTGTCCCTTTCCAGTGTGAAAGGAGCCTCTTTTACTCTCTCTCTCTCTCTTTTTTTTTTTTTTTTTTCTGAGTTTAATCACACAAATTTGATTAGAGAGGTTTGCCCAAGGAGCTGCTGTGGCTGCTGTGCTCTGCAGTGAGGCCCTTGTTCCCCTATTTGCCCCGAAGAAAGGTTCTGATGTGCTCAAGGACTCTTTGAACTGGCCCCTTCTTTTCTTTCCTTCTAACCACATTTAGCACACTCTTTTAGTTTCTCCCCCACTTCACTTCACTTCACCCCACCTCTCTCTCTCTCTCTCTCTCTCTCTCTCTCTCTCTCTCTCTCTCCCTGTCTGCCTGCAACTGCTCATCAGTTACCTACCTTTGGCTTCATCTTGTCATCGCAAGTGAGATAAATGACTGTTATAAATTATTGCAAACCCCTGCTTTGGTGTCATGTAAGCCTAACTCCAGGACTGTGTAATGTTTCATACAATGGTTTGAGAAATAGCAGTACATCCCTGTGGGAAAAGAAAAAGCTGAGAAACGGTGCACATAAACCGTCATACATTCATCTGTCAGTCAGCTTGGAATATGGCAATCCGATCACACTTCATAACTTTACCAGCCGTCATGGATGCAGGTGTGCTTGTAGTCTGGCAGTATTAGAATTTGGTTTGATCATAAAATTGCGTATAAATAAAAGAGATCAAACCAAGATTAAATATTTCTACTCCAACCTATCTCATGACTCATGACTCATGGCGGAAGCGGGGTTGGCTGTTAACACCAGAACTTCTAACTGTATTGAAGGGAAGCGTATGGGCGGGGCTATGCAGCGGCTGATTTAGCCACAACCACAACCACACTTTGTAGCTAGTTTTTCTCCTGGCGCGTGTCTTCTTCAGAAGGTGACAGACTTCTGTCTGGCTCTAACAAGAGCAGTCATCGCAGCAGTTCATGGTAATTGTAGTTTTGTAGTTCCACATGTGAATCAAATAGAGAGAGTGTGAGGTGGTTTCCCTTCAGCTGCCTTTAAACTAAAAACCGTACCACTTTTGAGATGCTGCTGACCTATCAAAGATGCAATCCAAAAAAAAAAATAATATATATATATATATTTTATTTACTGTAGTGACTGAGCTAAACTGAACAAGATCAGCTTAAATGTGTAGCCACCTGCTTGGACATTTTCAGAAACTATAGAGGATCTTTGCTTTCTTGTGAGGCTCTTCTAGTACGTGTCTTTGACACAAGGTTTTTTATTTGTGGCTGCCACAAATGTAAATGACTTCATTGAAATACAAAATATTCTCAAGAGAGGGTTGACATTTTGAAGTTTAATCTTAAATTAGATTGTTTGTTGTTAGTCTTCCTCAGAATATTACATTTCAGTAAACAGTAGTTTTTGTCAGTTGTACCTTTTCTGCAGATGCCTTGCAGCTTTAAATGCCACACCAGGGCAACCGCCCCTTTCATTATCCTGAGGTTCTGTGAAAGTGCACACTCGGTTTCTAACAAAGTAGGAAGGCAGGTTTTTTCTTTTTTTCTTTTTTTGAAAGAGCCGTTACAGAAAGGTGTTCTTGTTCATTTCAAAAGCGCCTCAGTTTAGGTCTTGCAAAACACTGCAGCTTAATAAGTCATTCAATAAAGCTGTCCAGTTAAGTTTTTATTGCTGGTCCAGACCTCAGCAGCGGTTGGTTTTGTGACTCACAACTAAAGTAACACATGCAAACTGCACATTTTAGTCATACTTGTTTTTTTGGGTTTTCTTTTTTTTTTTCTCTTCTAAGCTGAGGACTTCTCGTATCATTAACCAGCCTCTCATTATGTTCAAGGAAACTGTGCCACAAGTGGTTTGAGTTTTGTTGTGGCTGAACCTGAGAATTATGTCTTCCAGCCAAGGTCTTCGTTGGTGTCTGTTTCTGCAAATTTTCTTTTAACCTCCATTAGGTCTATAAGCAGCCCTAAGGTGGTTGGATGGTTATCTAATTCATTTAAGGCAGGCAGGGGACACTTCTCTCCAAGAGAGAAAAAAAAAATTGAGCAATCAGTTCCTCTATAAACAGTCCACTTGTACCTTGATGCATGTTCTCGATTTGACACAATAAACCACATATATAAGTCATACAACATCCTGAGGATACAAGGGCCTGAGAAACCCTGTGGAAGCTGAAGTCCTTGTTCATCTGATGGCTCAGCTCATGCTCTCTCTGGCTCTCATTTAGTTTCACTCCACACAGTCATAGTCGTAGTAACGGGCTCTAACTTTGGGTGCAATCTAAAACCCAAAGGTAGCTTTTTTAAAACTCAAAGTAGGTATGTAATCAGGGAACGACGTAAAGTCAACAACGAAAGGATTACCATGCGTACAATCAAAGCTCTTCTCCTCTCAGGTAGAAGAGTTTGATCCGCATGCAGGCGTTGCCTCCAGTAATCTTCACGAGCGTTCCTTTGTTGTTGTGATAGATCTCCTCGGGTTTTGTTCAGGTTGAGATAAATAAGAGCTTAGAGGCACGTTTCAATGTGGCTTCTCTCTTTTTCCCGTCAAAAATGGGTATGATGAAGGGGGGGGGGGAGAGTTTGCTGATGAAGTAGATGTGAGGGTGCGATGTTCTGAAGAGAAGTGTCTGATGATCAGCTGAGGGGTATTGAAGTGTCTTCAGCTCCTTGTAGAGAGCTTACTGAAAGCTCTCTATGAGGAGCTGACGATCGGGAAATTCTTTTCAAGGATCATACTTGATGCTTTTTATTCAGAGGAAATATTACATGGAAAAAAAACCCTCATCTAATGTTAATTAGACATTTGCATGGACAATTTATGACACCAAGCCTGGTCTTTCAATTATCCGACAGCAAACGCAGGGTTGTATTGCTTTAACGAGTTCATCTAGATCTAACTTGCTGAATCTTTTGCAAAGTGTTAGATCGTGTTTGGAGCTGATTGTAGTGTCTTCACAGAAATAAAATAAAACAAAAAAGCAATGGGCATGTCGGTGACACTGGATATGCACTAAAGGATAAGGACAAAAACCAAAGGAGGTACGTTTGTGGTTGGAACTTGGACGTTCTAACTTAGATCAGATCTCCTCATGTGGAGCACTGAAGAACATCACGACTGAAGGTGAAGATATCCACCACAGTAATCGTGGCAATAGATCGCTTTGCTTCCTATACCAGAACCAAATCCCCCAGAATCCCATGTTGGAAAGACTCTCTCTTTTTTGTGTGTGTGTGTGTGTTGCTTTTTTTATTGCACCTGGGAGATGCATTTAGAGCCCAATGAACTTTGACCTTGGGACTGATCACCCTGGCAACTTGGGACACAAAACTATCGTTAAAAAAAAAAGAAGAGCTCGGCTGCAATCCCTTAAACTCTCATAAATGCTTGAATGTATTTCATTCTAAAGACTGGGGTTTGTGGGATCTTGTAAAATCTGGAAGCACTCTCACTGATGTCTCTGTGATAAATGAGAATCGTCTGTTAATGAAAATGCGTCAGCTGTGCGCTTTTATCAGGGAGTTTTGTCATGATGGCAAATTGACACACCTTTGTTTCATTAGAGCCTTGTCATTAGGCCTCACTTTTATTAGCCTTATATCAATAAAAAGCCTCCTTTCATTAGTGGACCCTCTCAAAGGCTTGCCTTCATTAGCACAAAGTTGTAAATGCTGGATGCGATTTCATTAGCAGCCCATCTTTAATGAGGAAAACCCCCAGCGTGTTTACATTGCTCTGATCCTCCGCGATCATTTGTTAGGGTGAAGTTGATTGGTTGGGGGGGGAATATTTGAGCCTGTCCCCCGAAGATTGGATCTTACAGTTATTGAAGCCAATGAGATCCATGCTGCTGAGGAGCCAAGCTCAAGATCAAACATTTGTGTAATGAAGGTCCTGCTGAAGTGTAAGGGCAGGGACGTGTTGATGAAGTACGATGGAGGGCTTTTAATGACAAGACATGAGCCGTCCTTATTAGTCATGACAGATCCTCAACCTGCAGATACACGTCTGACTCATTGCCTCTTTCATCATTTACATCAAGGCATGAAAAGTAAAGTCCTTCACTTGAAATGACTTATGATGCCGACAGGACGAAGACAAGTTCAAGGCCTCGGATCCACAGTTTCGCTGATTCAGTGAATTGTGTTTGATTTCTTCAAAGTTTGGTGTATTAGGATCCGATAAAGCTCGTTTTGGGACATGCTCATATGTTCCTTTTCTAAGCTCAGTCTTGGATCTTGAGGTAAAATTCCAAGTGTTTGAACCCCAAACTGTTGCGTTGCTCTGTCCCATGAGAACGTTATTCTACAGTGGATAGCTTGCAGTATTGAACTGCTGCTGTCTGCTTAGTTTACTCCTGATTTTGGAAAAGTAAAACTTGACCCGCAGGCAGGGCTCATATGTTCCGGCTTTAATGTTCAGTGACATAGCTCAGAGCTCTATACCATGTGTCATAGTTTGGCCTATAACCTTCTTATACAATCAGGAATGTGCTGGATTGAAGTGGACTGAGAAGCACTTTTTTTTTTTTTTATCTGCTTCCAAATTTTACAAGATTCTTCCAAGACGTGTTCAAAAAAAAAATGCATACATTTCACCCGTCCAGCTTAACCTCTTACAGGAACTCACACGAGTTTGAAAATGAACTCTAGATAAAAAATAAATAAAAATGCACAGCTATATTTAAAACTGCTTTGATAGCACATAGATTTTGAAAACTTTTTTGGAATGTATTTACTTTGAGAAGAGCGAATAACTCTTAGATATACTGCTGCACATGATAAAAGAATCAAAAGTTTATTATTTCTTAAGTGAACTAGATTTGTCTCAGTGATTGGAAATAAATGGGGCGAGATGAAATGGCACATTATCTTATGCATGTTACATTACAGTCAAATGTAAAAAAAAAAAGTTTGTTTTTGTTTATGTCGCATTATATACCAGTTCGTAAAATTCTTTCTGGATGAATCCTGGGAGGCAGCACATGAAAAAATACTCGACATGTCATTTGAATGCTCGCGTTAGACAGACAGGACAAACAAAGCCACAATTTGGAAAAGAAACCATGCAATGATCTGGGTTGATGGCTTGCTCCAAAGCTAAGTGGAAAACCATCGGATTTATATTTCGGATGGACTAATGCTGTTAGACTGACAACAAATATAGCACTCATTCTCTCAGACGCAGTCTTGACTCAAGTTCAGTCAGTTGACATTTTGAATCATCTGATTGCTCTAATAGCATAATCCTTTAAAGCGCAGACTTAAATAAACGGTATAAGGAATAAACATGTTTACTGCTGGTCGAATGAGCCAGTCCGAATGTCCTCCTTGTCTGTTTGATTGAATTCTTTATTTTCAGGAAGCTATCATTCTGTCCGTCTGACTCTATTTTCTCTTTCTGGTGCAGACTTGATTTGCCGCGGAATAGTAATAAAGCCTCAGAAAAAAATGGACATGAAACTTCCCTCCTCTCAC
This sequence comes from Symphodus melops, assembly GCF_947650265.1. Classification (NCBI taxonomy): domain Eukaryota; kingdom Metazoa; phylum Chordata; class Actinopteri; order Labriformes; family Labridae; genus Symphodus; species Symphodus melops. Next base: position 17,856,998 of record NC_136706.1, read on the forward strand.
ATCCACGCTCACACACACACACACACACACACACACACACACACACACACACACACACACACACACACACACACACACATGCATACGCTACGCTTGCACACCGTTATAAGCAGAACATATCAGCATCCCAGACAGCTTATCATGGGGAACTAATTCAATATCCCTCCGCCTGTTTTAAATGTCATTTTCTGAGCTCATCCGGAGTGACATGTTTTTCATGGTGGCAATAAAGGGGCTTTATTGGGCTCAGAACACAGCGAGCGAGGGAGGGGGGGGATGGGGGGGGGGATGGGTGTTCGTGCGGCTGCTTCTCTTGATGTTTTCCGGATATCTAAAAGGTCCTCATGAGGAACGAATAAAGTTTGGATTTGCGATGATCCGCCGATGCCAACGTGATCCACGTGAGCTCGCAAGTCGATGGAGGCACGGAGGATCCTCCTTTTTCAGCAGACGAAAGTAAAGTTCACACAGAAGTTTTCTTCTCTGAATTCACGGTGTCAATCATGAAATGAAATGTCACTCATACTCGTCGTGGAAGTCTCCAGTTTTTTCAGGGGAATGATATTGGCAGGGTTAGTCTGGGTCAGACTTTTGCATCTATTGAAAAAGCTTTTTGTTTTATTTTTGTTGCTTTGGGTTCAAACTTTCTCTTTAATTTCTTTTACTTTCTCCACATGTGAACAGTACAGTGCTGTTATACACCCAATATTTCAATTGGTGGCGATCAACTGAAGGTTGAGTTGATGCTCTTCCTCATTGTTGGAGAATGTCAGTGACGGTTGAATGCTGGTCCAAAGGGGGGGGGGGGCTTCTCAGTTGCTTCATTGTGCCCGGATAATGACTTCCCTATTGAAAATGACCTCCCTGACCCCAGAGACAGACAGTAAGGCGGCCTCGTCCTGCGCCTCGAGGCACCTCAACCCAGTCTGGCATTTTGGCTGCATGGAGTGGTAATGTAGGCCCTGTTACTGACCATATCTCGTCTTCCTCCAGGCCAGTTTTACCAAAGTATCATGCTGGACCTGTCTACTCTCTGAAGCCCTCGCCTCCGGATGCAGCCACCAAACTGACATGGGGCAGCGAGCCGGGAAGGTGGTACCGGCGAGGTTAGAGTGAGGGCCAATTCCTCCGCAGAGATGTAAATGTGAAAGGTTAACAGGGTCTCATGGTGGCACAGTGCTGGCAGGGAAGATGCATGTTTTTACCCTGTTTACCCAATGAGCCTCAAACAAAAAAAAAACCCCTAAAGGCAAATCCAGATTTTGGCATTTGCCTTTTTCAGCTTGACTTGGCCTTTACGCCGTGTTGTATGCTCAAAAAGTATCTCATCTCCTGGAAGTCTTTTCCATTCCTCGTGCATCTTATCTTCCTGTGTCTGATTGTTTCCTGTTTCTTTCTTTGACAGGGTTCTTGAAGCCCCAGTGCTCGTTGGCTCCTCCAATGCAGCGAGGCCGCTCAGGAGATGCTTGTTCCTGTTTCAGCGGCATGTGTCCTCTCCACCAGCGTCGCATCTCATCAGGTAACTCCTACGATGTCAACAAAGCGAATGCTTACTCGGTACCTTCTAATCCGTTACTTTCGCACACGGGGTCCAGGCGCGCCCCCCAACCCCCCAAACACCTGGGAGGTTGCCAAATATCTCAGCAGGGGTTCGGGGCGATCGCATCTGATTGATTCTGAAAAGCTCTACGAGACATCAAAGACCAATCCAAATGATCGTCATCAGAGACCACGATGTGGATACACAGTTTTTAGATTAAACCAAGTGAATTATTTCTGACAGCTTCTTTGATCATTTAGTTGACTGTTTCAACACACATCCCTCATCAACTCAACTCTGCTGGTCAAAGACAGCGCTTACGCCTAGTGATGCTAAACTGTCTGGTGTGTGTGTGTGTGTGTGTGTGGGGGGGGGGGGGAGTGGGGGGCGGAACATGTGCTTCACTCTGATGCATTCGTCACCTCATCCTCCTTCTGCAGTGTCATTGCTGCCACCAGCTTGTGCTTACGTAATGGCGAGTGACTCGTTCAGCGAGACAAAGTCGAAAAAACATCTGAGCCGCTCTGCGACAGCAGCTGTTTGATTTCAAACCTCGACCTCCACTTCTAATTACTCAAAGTTCTGGTAATCAGGCTCCATTTAATCTTCAGTGTTATGACTATAAACATACGTTTGAGCACAGCTTCATATTTCTTTATGAATACGCCTTAAAGCCTTTTTCATATTCAAAGAACATTGTGTGGTAGATACCAAGTGCTTTACCTCTTTGTCTCATTTTGAATGAGCTCAATGTTAAGCCTGTCTCTTGCATGTTGCACAATACAACAAGTACACCAGACTCTCTTCTGAGTTCTTTGATTGAATCATTTCTAAACTACTACTACTAAAGTGCTCTTAGCTGCATAAGAGGAGTTAGGACAGTCTGGCGGTTTAATTGATTTAAAAAGGTAGCCGTAGCGATAATTCAGTGATCTTTTCTATTTTAATTTTAATTTATTAATTTTTTTCCAACAAGGACGAATCAGAGAAACATTTTAAGCAAAGCTCTGTTGTCGTCTTCAGGGCAACCAAACCAAATTATCATAATTTGTCGATAAAGCTGAAAATGAGCAAATCCTTTCAATCTCAGAGATGGATCACTCCGGATTTGATGATTTAAAAAAAAAAAAAAAAAAGAATCCATGCCTGTTATTTTCTTTGTAGTCTGTATCTAAAGTGCCTTGAGCCTCTGTAATTGAAGTCTTTCAATGCTATCTGACAAAAGATGTCTCACTTGTTTGTTTTGAAGAGTGAAGTTCTGTAGAATCAGAAGCGTGCTTGTCCTTTACAGCCTTGAGAGAAGTAGTAGCAGTTTGTGTGAGCGCTGTTGGCTTGTTTTGTGAACTATTCAGTTGCTGGATGATGAAAGTTCAGCACAGGACACAGACCCTGTTCTCTGATATCTCTAAAGAAATAACATATCGAATGTTTTTTCTAACCCTTTTTTCAGCAATAGTTTCAATGTTTTTCTTTCCTCTTAAAAGTAAAAAAAAAAAAAACAAAAAAAAAAAAACTGTCTAAATGGAGATTTCTTTGTTTTCTTTTTGCAAAACACACATTTGTATTCCGTTCCAGTGAAACAAGACGAGACCCACTCCCCTCTCCTTCCAAGGTACATACTTTTTTTTTTTTTTTTCCAAGGGCAGGTTTCAGCACGAGCGGTGAAGTGCACCGTTTTTTCTGACAACCTCACCTCCATGTATGTGTGTTTTTTTGGGTTTTTTTTTTTAACCGAGCTGTCTTTGATTGATTGGACATTCTTTAACCGTCACAGCCTGCAGTGAGGGTGGACTTGTTTCCTGAGCAATATTAGGAGCATCTGGATTAGTAGTGTTGTCTTGCTGAAGTATGTCAAAGGTTTTTTTTTTTTTTTTTTTTTCTTCCTTCCTCTTTGTGTTGTGGCTATTTTAAGAGCTGGAGCACACGAGGATGCGGGGAACAGTAGGGCTATTTTGTCTACCTCAGACCCACAGTCAAAGGGAAGGGAGAGGAGGAGTGAAAGTGTTGGAAAGGAGAGTTTGAGTTTATTTTCTTGTCGTTGTTTCAGAGCGGGAGATGTTTAAAAGCAGTTAAGCGGTTTGTAAAATGCTTCCTGAGAAGGGGAAAGAACTGTTAAGTCATTGCTGCAGAGATTAAACGGCCGCTCTGGAGTCTAAAGTTTATAGAGTCTGTAATAATCATGGATCTAATTATGGAATGTGTTACTATAAATCTACCCTTGTCCCCAGATTGTGTGATGGTCCTCCAATCTTGTCGTTCCAGCAGCCCCACTACGGCCACAATGACAAGCTGCTGTGGGAGACGCGGGGCGTGTAGCGGTGACCAAGCAGGAGGTTTCAGGGAAGGCCTGCGAGCCTCGCCCGCAGAGCTGTATTCAGCCTCGATCTGCTGAACTCCAGGCCGTGCACTGATGTGGCCGGGCTCTGGTTACAGTGGTTTTACATTGTTTGGGCTTTTTTAAAAACAAACTCTTACTGGAAAAGAGGCTGTGAGAACGGCACTGTGAGAAATCTGGTGTCCCGGACCTCACTTAAGAAGAGGGAGAGGGAGAGGGAGAGGGAGAGGGAGAGGGAGAGGGAGAGGGAGAGAGAGAGGGAGAGAGAGAGGGAGAGAGAGAGGGAGAGAGAGAGGGAGAGAGAGAGAGAGAGAGAGAGAGAGAGAGAGAGAGAGAGAGAGAGAGAGAGAGATAATCAAAGTTTTTACGAGTTAAAGAAGTCATGATGGGGGGAAAAAAAAAAGAAAAAAGTTTTTGCTTTTTTGGATTTGTGGTGTATGAGGTGAGAGGAAGAGAAGCGGAAAAAAGAGGGGACGGCATTGAAAACAGAGCTTTTTGAAAAGGCCCATCACAATGCAGGCCTTGTGCTGTGATTTGGTCCGTCCTCGCCGAGCTGAGCAGAGGAATGGAAAAGATTATCCGCAGGAATGTCTGGGGTGCCCTCAAACAGAGCGGGCCGCGTGACTGGCCAATGAGAGCGAGGCCTGCAGAGCGGCGGGCTAATTTTTTCCTGATGAACTCAGCCGCCTGCTCCACAATGCAGCCTGATTGCCAGAGCTGAACCCCACATATGGTCTGTGTTTGGAGGGTCCAAATGACAGGACCAATTCTGCCTGGAGAGAAAAGAGGGTGGGGTGTTGGATGTAGATTACAATTACTACCCCACCCCCCCCCCCCCCCCCCCTTTTTTTTAATTGTATTTAATTTGCTTTAGATGTGGCTGTGTTGAGTGCTGGATACCCAACATTTGTGATCGAACCATACCGCCGTAAGCTTCTCGCTACCTGCTGAGATAAGCTCACCAAATGTACCTTCAGCTTTGAATTCATCACTCTCTATTTGTGTTTTGTTCAATAACAAGCAATTATGCCGCAAGCCAAGCCACATTAGTGCTCTCTACAGTCCCACTTCATTACAGTGCCTCAGAATTATCTCACCGCCTCGCAAAAGCCTGCCAGTTAATTTGGAACCTATTTACTTGGAGCACTTGGAAAGAGGCTCCGTTGCCCCTCCACCTAGAAACCGGGCCAGAATAAACTGCAGGGATATGCAAGTGACGAAGCGCCAGTTCGGTGCAAGAAGTGTGTATGTGCATGTGCGTATGTGTGTGTGAGCATGCTCATTGTTTTTTTCTGTGTTTTTTTAGCGTCAGTGCAGCAGTAAAAAAGCCATGTGGTGGGCTTGTGCAGCGAGGCAGCATGTGTTTGCAGACCTTGTGGTCACACAGCAGGGTTCGAGACCAGAGGTTGGGCTGGAGAGACAAAAAAAAAAAAACAGGCTAAAGAGAGAGAACTAGGGGTTGGGGGTGGGGTTAAAGTGGCTCCCAGCTTCTTTTACTTCCCATAGCGGGGTCCTGCAGAGGTGAGGAGGGTCATAGAGAGGCAGCTCGTTAGCCTCAGCATGCTACGTGCTCCCTCCACTCTAATTGGCTGGCTGGAGTCAACTCTCTCCCCGGCTGCTTCCTGTTAGGTCAGGAGCCAGAGGGGGCAGAGGACGCCAAGCTGCTGATTAAGGGCCATGGCCCCCGTTCAAGCTGCTTTATTTTGAATGCACAAACTCATCCTGAGCACAAACCAGCTAATATCCACTCTCTCTTCGCTGGGAAGTTTACAAAAGGCTGAGACTGGGGTTTGTCATGACTTGGATAAGAAGTGCCAAAATGTTCAGTTAATTGGCCCCTTATATTGTTTTACTAAGAATATCATGCTTTTAAGAGCACAAGTTTCCACGCTAAACAAACTCCTCATGCCGCTTCCTGAAATGATTGTGGTTACTTGGAAGGAGACGATTTGCAGCTCCTTTGTCTGATAGTGTGCAAGACTCTGGTCATTATTCTGTTGAAGCAGAGACTTGTTGTTTCAGTGTGCCTACATAACTGTGTCGCTGTTTTTTTGTATGATGAAGAAATAAGGCTTTTGTAATATTAACAAATTGAGACGAATGTTGATTTATTATTATTTTTTTTTTTAACTTCAAGGTCATACTTTTAAT